>NW_028324306.1:12723032-12850532 GCF_058129835.1 Hydra viridissima | reverse complement strand
AAGTATTAAATTTTGTTTGTATGTAAATAAACTTTTATTTATGAAATATTTTAGAAGCTTTTGGAAAGGCCTAATCTCTAGTTTATACGCAACTGTTTCTTAGAAAAGGCCTAATCTCTAGTTATGGCCCTGGGTTTATACGCAACTATTTCTTAGAAAAATAAAAATTAAGTTTCAACAAAATACGTACAGGAAACAAGCTTTCTCTTTTGCTAACTTTTTACAAGAGCTGGGCAATCGATAGTCGTATTTAAATCCGATATCCGATAAACCGATAGTTTCCCTAATTCCCGGTTTAAAAATCGATAATTCCAATTGTCCGATAGCTCAGAAAAATTCGATCCGATAATCCATAATCCGATAATCTGATGAAAAAGATTGGGAAATGGGAAATGTTGCTCATTAATATAAATAATAATATTTCTTTCCCACAAAGATAATTTTAATTTGCTAATGTTGTTTTTTACTTTGAAAAAGTTAAAACTTTTTGGCGCACTGGCCTCCGAAACGTCGTAGCCTTCTAGCAAGTGACTGTGGTGTCCTTTGACAAAACCGGTCTTGGCTGTTGCATTTTGTATAAATAAAATGTATAATGCAATATAAATATAAGTTTTACTATTATGCTCGATTCTAATTGGCTTTAGATGTATTTTATGCTAAAAAATTATTTGTTGTAACATTTTTTATGCAAGAAAATTATTTATACAAGAAAAAAAAAAATCAGAGGTGAGAAGAAATTAAATCTGGTGATTATTACGGTCCACAGTGTGCATTACTCTTCCATGACAAACAGCCTCAAATTAAAAAAAAAAAACATTTTTAAAATATTAATAAGAAAACCTGAAATTTAAGATTCAATTTTAATATCTAAAATGTAAATCGAAAAGTAAAAAAATAAACGTGTAAAAAAATTTTTTTAGATGCAGAAAAAGCATTAAAATAATTATTGCTTGCATTCTATTATCGAGCATGCTACTTATAATTTTAACTGGACTGGAAGAGCGGAATCGACTGATCAACATTCCAAAGGCAAAAGCAAACATCAGCGATAAAAGAGAAAATAATTCGGAAGATAATAAACCCCCCGGCAAATTATTTTTATACTTAATTCAAACAGCTAATTGCGTGCATGACGATATTATTTCTGAATTGGGTGATAGTAAAAGTTATGACGTATTAGTTCTAAGCTACAAGTCTCCATGTAATGAAAGAAAATATCAACACGTTCAATATATAACAGTAAATGAAAAAACCACTTGGACATCCGGTAGAAATTTTCTATACAGGTATTAGTTTCACTATTTTCTTTTAGATGGAAATTAAAACCAGAATTGGTATTACAAAAACCCACCCTAAAAAACCCACCCCAAAAAACCCACACCAAAAAATCCGGTTAAAATTAAAATCACAAATGAGTGTTTCTTTAGGTTGTTTTTTTTTTTTTTAGTTTTTTTTTTTAATAGTTTTTTAGTATTAAAAAAAAACATTTCTCGTACCTAAATCTTTAAAATGTGCTTTTGCTGGTTAAAACGAATAATATGTATAAAAACAAAGATCCTTAATGATTAAGTCAAGTCTGTAACGTTCATTTTTATCAGAAAGTATTTATCACAGTTTGTAAATTTAATACCCTAATAAAATACCCTTAAAAAAGTCCTTTTAAAGGGTGATAGTAAATGCCAATAGAAGTCCGTTAGGAGTGATTTTATCTTTCGGGATTTTTAGTCAAAATCAAAAAGTATTTTTTAGTCTTAATGTTTTTTTAATAGACTCTTGTTATAAGTAAATTAAATCTACTTATTTATGGCAAAATACTTAAAATTAATGAGATAGGATTTTTAGTACATGAAACAAGAAATATTTATTATTTATTAATTTTTCAAAACTGCTCTTTTTGCGCGATTTGAGAGATTCGAGGTATAAAAAAACAACCGAGTTATCGAAAATATGCAAACAATCGAATTTTTTTTCCCGGAAAAAGCAACAACATTTTTTATGATTTTCATAGAAAAGCATCTGGCTTCGTTTTAAAATTTGTATCTAACAATTTAATAATGCCTACATTTGCCGAAACACACAAAGAGTGTAGAAAATCAGTCTGTGTTATCTGTATAAAGAAAGGTAACCAAGAATTGAGTGAAACCTACAAGGTGAAAGTTCTGCAACAAGTTCAAAAAGATGTCAAGTTCACTGATGGAGAGAGTGTTATTAGCAACGTGTGTTGAACATGGTGAAGCAAAAGTTGTGCCTCAAATTTACAACTTTTAGACAACTGTAATCAAACCTCTTAAATGTTTTTCTTCTGTCTGTAAATGTTTCATTTGTAAAAATTCGGAACTCAAAGGAACTATTGGCTTTGTACTTTCTCGCTAATACCCTCCTAGAACTATCCATGAAAATCTAAGAAGAATGGCTACTTCAGATCCCATTGGAGCAAAACAAATAGCAATAACAGTTTTGGCATCAAAAGATGCATCTCCTATTGATACAATTAGACTTAGTAAACCAAGTGGAAAGCTCTTGAGAAAGAAATTTCAATTTCAATTTTTAATCAATTATTTTAATAAAGAAAGCCAATACACTGCAAATTTTTGTAGCAATTAGGTAATTAACTGCATGAAGCTCTTGAAAAGTTTGAACAAGTTGCAAGAGCTTGCTGCATGCTTTGGCATTATTTTGGATTTTGATTATTAATCCAAGATTTTAAAGTTCAAACAAAGCTACTTTAGTCTTCCAGTTTTACACCAAAAGTACATACAGTATTATTTCATGTCCCACAGTTCATCGATAGAAAGATATTTTGTCTAGGTAACTTTTTTTATGTTTTGCTGTTTTCCATTTCTTGAAAGGATCAGGACGATTTACTGAAGAATTCAAACCGTTGTATAATTTTGAAACCGAATAATTGAGATCAAATCAATAAATTAGTAAAATAAGAAATCTGCCAAATTAAACTTGCAGCATTTTGTGCTTTATGAAAAAAATTCCTGAGGTAAAAGTTTTGTACTTAAAGCATGTGGCCTTCGCTTATGTATAAGAGCTCATTATAGAAAAAGCTTAAAGATCAAAAATCTTATTAGAGTTCCAAATATAAACATTTTGTTATCTATTAATTTCTAAAAAAAAAATTGATCAAATACTTTATTTATTTTAAAATAGCGAGTATTCCTTGAAAATAAGCATACGTTTCTGAAAATTACCGTAGAAAGTTAGGGGAGGCCTTAACTAATGGGACGATTATTGAATGGGACAAACTCAGATTCTTATAGAAGCATCGATGTAAGAATATTCAAATTCCTATAACAAAGAGTGATAAAAACAAGAACTCAACTGACCGACTCATCCCTCCTATTGCTCTATGACCGTAATGACAATGGATGTTATTGTGTTTTCGAATGTAAAAAGTAGTTTTTAAAAATGCTTTTTTTTTTCTGATTTTGCAGCAATTTTTGAAGTTATGGAAAATAAAATTCCATGCTTAAGTAGATAACAGTCTCTAGTACTACAGTGAGTAAAACATTCAAGCTTAATTAATGGTGTTTTTGGTGTGACTAATCATTTTTGGATAAACTGATGCGCATATTGAATGGGATAAAATACTACCTATTGAATGAATTTAACAAAGTATTATCTACAGCTCAGCAGAGGGATGCTGCAGTCCCTTACTTTTATCCCCATGGGTAATGGGTATTATTTACACACTTTTATACTGCAATATTTTACTTAAATAAAAGTAACTAAATATAATATTCTAAAATGAGAAAGTTCTGCTTTGATTGAAATTTAATTAGAAATAAAACGTTTAAAGTTAAAAATATTTTTTGTGTGGTCTTTATGTATGTATCTATATATTTAACTACATTTACAATTAATAAACTAATTTGAAAAATGATTGAATTAAATACGTTTACTTTTAATTCTCTTATGTTTGTCCCATTCAATGAGACATACTTAATGAATGTGACAAATGTCATGCTCCAATAAAACTCTCTTTTTTCCAATAGCCAAATGCAAATCCAATTTTTTTGTTTTACCATATCATTGAGCAAGAGTCGGTGGTTATCAAACATAATTAAATATATATATTAAACAATTTTATCTACGTTTAAAAAGCATTTTGCAAAAACTGTCCCATTCATTGAGGTTTTCCCCTACTTTAATTTTGATTAAAAGTAAAGATTCTCACACGGTGTTTAATTAATGTCAACTGTATATTCTCTTTAGATACATATTTAACAGCTCAATAAATTTGTCCTACATATATTACACATTTATGGATGAAGACATTTACATAACAGAGAGCACATTGCCGCAGGAACTGAATGTCACCATAAATGATGAATGGAAGAAAATATTGAATTCAAAAGAAAGCATTTACAAGAAATACGAACAATTTCTTGATGAATACAGACCAGCCATCGGAGTCATTGATTATAAAGACAATATAAAAAGAATATGGCCGGATGTAAAACATCACCCGGTATCACCATACGGTAGCTCATTCTATTTTGACGCAATGTTTAACTCATTCCACAAAGATGTCATCCACAGACTATTGCCGTACGATGAAACGTTTGAGAACGAATCTTGGTGGATATCTCAACAGTTAATGCAATGCAAAGTTTACATCCGATATTACTCGCAAATGATTATGTTCTATCCATTCACTGCGCTTAACAAACAGCATTCTGCATATCCACAAGGCCTTCGTCATAGTGGCAGTATGTGCACAAAAGAGTTAGATTCTGCTCCTAAAAAAGTGAGTTCATCTCCTATAGCGCAAAAATTACTAAAGACTGGTTATCTGCTCGATGTTGCTCATGTTGATCCTTCTCCTCCAAAAACTCCTTTTATTGAGTATGTCTTGTTTGCCAATAATTATTGATTTTTACCCGATAACTTTAACATGGAAATTAAAACACTCACAACTTCTAACATAGAGAAGCATGTAGACAGCCGCTTAAAATGATAAACGAACTTTCTTAACAAAAAAAGTTTTAAGCATTTAACTTAATATTCCTACGAACAATAATCATATTTATTTTGTAAAAACTACTTGATTTGAAAAATTAAAAAGTAAACACAATTTGATTTAAATGCTCTGTTCTTCAAGAAATCCTCATTTCGCCTCATTAAATATTAGGAATATCAACTTCAAACTTATGCATAAAATCCTATGCTAAGAAACCAAAATTTGTCCTTCGAAAGGTCAAATTTTGGTCAAAATCTGACCTTCGAAAGGTCACATTTTAGACTCTTCCTGTCCTATACATAAAATTATGATGGGCTTTCGAAGTCTATAATTGCTCATGTGTCATCAGTTTTTAAAGATTTTCGCACAGATAGTTCGATCTAGATGATCCCATAAAAACTTGACGGGAAATGAATCCGGCGATTTCATATCAAATGAAAACTCGTCGCTTCAACCCAAATATTTCAGGTCTTGAGGATGAAAGACGCCCGGGCCAACTCAATCTGATCTCTAGAGCCTAAGGACGTCTGCAATTGGTTGGGTAAGCTTTCTGGTCACCTGGCCTCCCTTAGAACTTCCTTGGCTAAATTTTCATCACTCAAATTGCCCTCACCCAGTACAAAATCCTCACTAGCCCTCCCTCTTGACGGGTCTGGTTTCTTAGTTCAAACACATGAAAAGTATACTTTGTGTAACAAAATTGTAAAATTTATGAACCGATTTAACGAATTTTAAAATCGGATGAGGTTTCTGTGCCCTGGTAACTAGAAATTAGTCCGTATCGCCATTGATGGCAATAAACCAGATTTTATCTGAGAGACAATCAAAGCTACGTACATGGCGGTATAAATAATTTTATTAAGAGGTTTAAAAATCGGACATTTGAAGTCAGTGAGCATTTTTTTTGGGAGACTGTTAGAAGGTTAGATTAAAATATAAAACTCAAATACTAAGGAGTAAAACCAGCATCAGACATTGGTGAGTTTAACAGAGGACTTCCACGCGCTTGCTTGAATTTATCTATTAAGGCTTCGTTAAATAAAGTAAACTTCTCTCCATCGTTTGGTTTTTTTATTCTCTCTTTTCGGAGTTGACGAGGTGTGATTTGCGAATCTCTAAAAATAAAATACACTAACAAACGAATTGTCGATTATTCGTGCTAGCGAATAATAGACAGTTAAGAGTTGTGATAGAAAAAACCCAGCAAGACAGAAACCTTACTTTTTCGAACAGGGCTTTAATCTCTCTCTGCCATTAACAATTGACTGTAGAACGGTTGAATAGACGCTTTTTGAATTAAAACAATCTTTAGTGTTTCCTTTGATACTAAAAATTTAAATCGACCAATTTAATATGCTGATATACAGAAAGTATTTGCAAATCTTTTCTGACTGTTTACATTTGTTACACAAACCTTAATTAAAAAAAAAATTTAAGTTATTATAGCAGGATTTTACTATTTCAAGTTGAACCCTCTCTGCAAGAACTACCTGAAGTTTATTTTCTTATATGTGATGTAGAAAAGCACATGGGCAAATTTTGTTAGTTTTTCTTTGGGCATCAACAGATGTCCCATGTGTATAAAAGAAATTACTCATAAGATATTTGTTTTTAATGTCACCACAAAATCAATTTGTTTGACGGTTTGACCAGTTTTAAATCTGCTTCAAAATCTCTCATCCCCCCCCCCCCCCCCAATCGCTCCTTCTTTTAAGTAAAAAAAAATGCTTCTTGTGTTTCAAATAGTAGTGCTAATCTGCTGTTATTACTTGAGAATTGATTGGTTTTTTTATAACATAACTGAATAAAAAGTGTAATATGGGTAGACATTTCAATATTTGAAGTTCACTTAAAGACTGATTTGTGAATAATAATCAGAACCAGTTAAACGTACAACAATACGTAAAAATGAGATAATGCTCTTTATGGATTGGAAGCTCTTTAAAAAAAAAAGGTGTTATCAAAAGTATAGAAAAGTTTTTTGACTTAACCAAAAAGTTAAAAAGGTAATATAAAAATACTTTATCTTTAAATTGTATAGCTTTGTATATCGATGACCCAACCCCATAGCCATGTTTAAAAATAGGCTAACTGAGCCTGTACACAATAAAATTTTTTTATTTGGTACCAACATTAATTTAGCGCTTTTTTGCATTTATTGGCACCCACCCCCATCCCTCTAACCCAGCCACACTTGTGCAGCTACAACTAAATCCTGTATTCGCACTTAACATTTGTCATCATTACTAATATAATACAAACAATTACTTTCGTGGTTAAGTAAACTTTTAAATTGTATTTTCTCAGAATACCATTTTGAAAAAAAGATTTGCATTTAATCGGGAAATAATATTGGCAACGTTGGTTCTATTACATTAAATGATTTCTTACCTATTCAGCACAGCAGTTTTCTGCAAATGATTTGTATTCTAGAAATAGAAAACCAAGTAATGATCAGACATCATAAAAATTGATAAGCGTAACAAAGAAATTAAAAAACATAAGTAAGAATAAAACTATTTGTAAAAAAAAACAATGAAACCCGCTATAAAAATAAAATAGCTATAATAAATTACACGATCATATGAATAGGATAAAATTTACCATGGTAGACACCTGATGAGCACAACTTTGCCTGGCTAACTTTATTTCCTCAAGTGATTTTAAGTGATGCTGGAAAGATGGCAGCGGTGGTGGTGGGGGCGGTGGTAAAGGAGGTGGAGATGGGGCCACTTTTGTTTTGGTCAACTTCTTAGAAATTTTTTTATCAATGTTGTTAACAGTTTTCTGCAATGGAGTTTTGAGACAGTTTGATTCATTATTACTACATAGATGGTTATCAGAGCAACATTTACTATTTGCTTTAGAAAGTTGCGCTTTTTTGTTTAGAAGACGAGAAGATCTTCTTGTCAGACCTTTTGCATCTAAAAACAAAGTAACCAATCAAACTAAGCAAAGCAAATGTTTGTTGATAAAATAAGTATTGCGGATGTTGCCAAAAAATATCGTTGTATCTCATGCAACTTTAGTTTTTGAAATTGCTTTCAAATTTACGTAAAATTTATTACTTTTGAACACAAATCAAATGAAAATTATACTTAAAAAAATTGTCTTTAAACTAAATCAGAATATTTAACTGTCAAGTTAAATATTCTGATTTAGTTTAAGCCTTTTATCTTCAGATCATGAAATAGAAATTTAATATTTAACCTTTTGAATTTTGTTTGATGATTATATTCTTAGGATCAAAAAGTGGCCTGAACATGAGTCAATAGATACATTAGATAGTCATTTTCTCAAGACAATATTTATTGAGACAAGTATTGTCTCAATTAGTATTGTCTTGAGAAAAAGTTGAGTTACATACTCCTTCAACCATTATGAAACATTTACTTTTCTGCCTTAAGTTGGTTTTAAGTTTCATTTTGAGTCACACCTTTATGATTATTCCAGAGACCTGTTCTTTATATACTTGTTAAGTTAAACAACTTGGTGAAGTCTATCTCTATGCTGCACAGAAAAATCTCTTACAAATTCATTTTCTTTTTTTTTTTTTTCATTTTCAACTTATTTTGAGCAATAATACCTGCTATAAATAATCACTTTTGATCAGCATTGTCAAACATAATTTATCTGCTGTCTAGAAGTAATGTTTGCTAAACATTATAAATAGTAAATTTCTTGCATTTACCTTGTGAATAAATAAAAGCTTTTAGGGCATCCTCTTTAAATTCTGTTAGCTTTTTCTGTGCATCAGCTAAGTTAATCTCTTGTTCATAACTCTCGCCAGTCAACCATGACCAAAATTTGCTTTTCAGAAATGCAATAGTACTATTCTGCTCTAGCTCTTCTTGCTGACGTTTTCTGCATATACTGTAAAATGCAGAAGGGTTATAGTTCAAATAAGCAACTAGTTCCTGCAAAGCTACCTCTGTATTTATTGATGCTTGTTTTTCAAACTGTTCTGTTGTTAATCTAGAGCAAAAACGTTTAGGAGCTGGAGATTCTTGGTCAAATTCTCCAAATAGTTCAGTCATTTTTCCTATGCATGAACCAAATCTTCCCCCAAAACACAAGTATTAATTCATGTCAGTAGAACTAGAAAACAAAGAAAACAGATTCAACTTATTTTGACTTTATGAAGGCTCTTTACACACCACAAAATAAATTTATCTTAAATATAAACATGAGATATTGAACTACTTTGTTAAGGTCTTCATATTATTTACACATAAAGATAAATTATAAAAATATTAAGCAGTATGTAAAAACAATTGAACTATAGCTTATTAAATTACTTCATCAAAATTCTTATTT
This sequence comes from Hydra viridissima, assembly GCF_058129835.1. NCBI lineage: Eukaryota > Metazoa > Cnidaria > Hydrozoa > Anthoathecata > Hydridae > Hydra > Hydra viridissima. The sequence goes on along the minus strand of NW_028324306.1, from coordinate 12,841,243 downwards.
GAAATAATAAATAGCAAAGCAAATAAAGCAACTATACTTAGTAAAATATATATCTTTAAAAATAATTTTGACAAGCTTGTGCAACATAACAGCAAATCGTTTTTATCAACATGGTTCTTGAAACCATCAACTTATCAAGCTTTCTTGTAAAACTTAATATTTTATCATTTAGTTATTGAAAATTCATGAACTTTCTTTGAAATTTTGTAATTAACGTGAGGGTAAACTCAGGAGGTTTTTCAATAAACAAACCAGCTTTTTGTTCAATCCCTTTCATCAAAACCTTCATCCTAAAAATGTCTGGTGGACTACAAATTCTTTTTGAAATACTCATTTTTAAAAACTTGGCTAGTCTCACTGTCTATATCAAGGCCATATAATCGCCTCATTCTAAACTTTTCTACTTGGGAATCAGTCATTCTTTTGATAGCAATGTAACCCTGAGTTGTCTCGCTTACAAGAAATGCAAACATAATAATATTGACAGCTCGCTCCAAAGGAAGAATTAATGTTGCTTCATTGAACAGTAAAAAGCAACACAATGGCAACTGCAGAATCACTGTAACCAACCAAAATCCAGCTAGCTCAGGAACCTAAAACAAAAAATTATGAGATCAACACTACACCATGATTGAAAAATATTTAATCTTTAACTTAAGTATTTTGATTAAAAGACTTAAGAAAGCTCAGAAGCTATTTGGTCATCTTTTCTGACGAGCTTGAATTTGAGTTTTTTCACTCTAGGAAAGTGACTTTTTGGAGAATAAAAGTTAACCCTGAGAACACTATCTCCATGGCATGGCGGTGGGAACATTACGCTTTGAAGGTGTTCTTTTGCAATTAGGCCAGGTAACATTGTAAAAGTAACAGGCATCACAAAAAGGAAAACTACAATAAGATTCTGATGTAAAACACAGAACTGCAATTCTGATGTAAAACACAGAATCTTATTGCAGTCTTCTATTTTGTGAATACATGTAGAATTTCCAACTATGTATGATCCAAAACACACAGTAAAAGTGGTTAAGAAATGATTAGCAGAAAACAATATTTTGTTTGCATTAACCAACTAGAATTCAGACATGAATTCAATCAAAAATTTTGTGAGAGAAATGAGTCAGAATCAGAGTGTTGGCAATAGAGTGGCGCTTAGCAACACGCTAAAAGTTGTGTATTGAATTCTGGTACTCTACAAATATTTTTTTAGTTCTGTGCAAAAATTATTGCTTAATAATTAGGGGTGGGCCTCAAGCTCTACAAGTTCTATTAAAACGATATTTGATTCACTAACAGACCAACATTACTGATTAAAGCATTACTTACACTGTTTTTATGTTAGCAAGAAGTTTGCTTTTAGTGCAGAGAATAGCTTGTAATTAAAAAAAACTTGAAGCAAAAATTTAAGTTGGTCTTCATCTTTGAAAGTATAAAATTGCTTCAGACTTTGGCTGCACCAAATTGTAGGCACCAATTGAAGGTTGCTTAGGAACAACTTCTTTTATTTCAATAATCATTAATCTTTTAAAGTCAGGCTTTAGTCTAACATTAAGAAGGGCTGAGCCAACAAGTTCCTTAGATAAGTAACACAAGTTAAGCCCAAGACTTTTGCTTCTTGATGCAGAGATGGGTAAATGTGGATAACGTAAAACCTGTAACATGTATTGCAAGTCATTAAGTGATGTGTTAAACATAAGTGATACAGTAATCCAGGCACAAAACTGCAACCTGATTATCCATGCATCCTCTTCCAAACACTGGACAATTTCAAATTATTGTGGTTCACCTTTTCCAGGATTTTAAACTTTTTTTGTGCAGATAACATCTGTGCCTTCCTCCACCTCAACCCTACTCTGGCTTTTATACTGTTCCTAACCATCATCAATATTAGTTTCTTCTGTAGCACTTGAAGCAGAGGAATTGATTTCTAAAAAAACCTGACATAAGCTTGCTTTGAGTTACTCATGTCATCACTTAAGTTGCTTCAATGATGCATCCTTTAGTAAGATATCATGTCAAAAGGATTTTTAAATCTTAATGGATGCATCCCCCTTCAACTTATGACTGACAGTTTTCCCAGTTTCCTAGTCCACAAAACCTTCCATTCCTTAAATACTTACTCTAATTTTTCAATACAATTTTTTAATGCTTGAATTGATATTGTAGCCTTTTATAATACAGATAAAAGTTATAATACAGATAAAAATTTAATGACCTGTTGACTAGCAACATACACAGTTGATTTTTCACCTTTGTGAAGAAGAAGCAAATAACCAAAGCCTAGCAATCTTACAGCAACTTTGTTCCAAAACCTTCAGGTTCATGTAAGCAAATTAAAAAAACGTTTTTATATTTTGAAAAACAAATAAATATAGTGAATCTCCTGCATTTGTATTTGTAGTATAATCTACAGTGTCATGTTGTATAAAATTTCTTGTTTTCTAAATGCTGCTATAATTTAAGTATGTAAATCCTAGACTCAATTATTGATTAACAGTCTAATAACAACAAATTATTAAATCAAATTATATTAACAATTTTAGCATTTTTGCAAACTTTTGCAAATTTCAAAGCTCAAGAGCCACCCCTAAAAATTGTTCATTTAAAAAATATTTAGCAAACATTTTTTTTTTTTTTTTTTTTGACATTAATGAAGCAGACTGTCAATTTATCTAATAAAATTTGAAAATAAATGTTTGGATATAAATAATTTTGGGCTTAATTGTACATTAACAATACTCAAATACAAGTAATCACAAATTTAACTAAAGCATTACCATACTTTTTCTAACAAATTTCCTGAATGTCCCAAAAACAATCGCAGAACTTCCAAACCTCCCATCACAACGTATATAACAGCAAGAATAAATTGATAGTAAGGATTAAGCTTAGCAAACTGAAACATGCAGTTAAGAGATACACAATAAAAAAAGGTACTGTATTATGACAGAACTTATTTCTTAAAAAAATATTAAAAAGAAATTCATTTATAATATTAAGCATAAAAACAGGGGATATCCACATCAAACTATCCACACACACAAAAAAAAGTCACCAACAAATTTAGATTTAGGTATAATGCATATAATTAGGTATAATTTTTGGAAATAAAAATAAAAAATTAAAACTAAAGATAAAAAATTCAAAAGTTTTTTTACTGATTTTTTTTTTTTTTTTTTTAATTTTTTCTTTCTTTCAAAAACAGATCTAATTTAATTTCAAAATAAAAGGGAATTACAGAAATTTTCTCATGGAAGTTTTTCTTGGTATTTAATTTTTTACTTAAAAGTTTTATTTAGAAAGTTATAAAACCACCAGAAAAAGTTATAGACATATTGTTAATTTTTTCTAAAACATTGGTGTTTTAAAATTAGGCTCAAAATCTAAGATTGTGGATTTCACAGTTTCGTTATGATGTAATATCATTTTGTTCAAAAAGATCAAGTAAAAAGTTAATTTAGCAGTTAAATATTTATGCATAAAAAAAAAACATTGAATCAAATCATATATATATAGAGAGAGAAACTCTGTGTTTGTGCTAAAAGTTGAAATATTAGTTTTAATACTAATCATTCCATCATAAATTTAAAACATTCTCAATTTCTAAAAGTTCTATCTCAGCTATAGAAGGCAACCTATGTGATCTTTTAATGGCCATTTTTAGTTTTCAATTTGAATATTAAATTTTTGAATTTAATTCAGCATAATTGCTTAGTATACGAAAATCTAACTCTTACATTGATTCTCTATATAAATTCATAAGTTGTGTAGGAGTTTTAGTGGTAAGAGTATCTTGTGAATTATCTGTTTTTAACATTCAACTAGATAGGTATGATTTCTTTGATAAGTGTATTCTCCATGTCATTTATCTTACTATCTATACTTTTAAACTTTTCCGCAGCATAATATCTTCATTTGATTACTACTACTCATTTTTCATTTTGTTAAGATGCACCACTTTGATGGTATTGAAAAAAAGTATAAAATGATTAAATTTGTATATTTTTATACTTTTGTAATTTGAATAACAATATTTATCACATTGGTAAAAATCAACAACTATTTGAGAATCTTCTTAAAATAATTAAAACATAAACGAAAATGGCTGGAGATATGGTCAAAATACTTTGTATTTTATTTACATTCTGTGGTTTTTAGATAAGATACAGACAGATTGAAATATAATTTTTACTTCATGAATGTTAGTGTTAACAACTATACTTTCTTTTTCTCTATTAGTTAGGCACATATTGCTTTTCTTTGCTATTACTAATTATTTATTTAAAATCTTAATTAAAAGTATTTAGTTAAATTAGTTCTTAAGTTTTTCTGATTTATATAACTAGAAGCTAAACTGAAGATTAAACTATTTAACACTCCTCTTTTTTTTGTTTGTTTTTATTACCAGATAAGGATCACTATTTTATGTGTTTCTACTTGACTAGATTCTAGATAGAGATGAAGCTCCTAAATTAAAGATAGAGATGAAGCTAGTTCTTAAACTTAACATTTACACTTTGTTTATTTAAATTATTCAAACCTCAACTAGAATCTTTCAAGTATCATTAACAATATTTCTTCATAACAGCTTGATTCATTCATTCTTTAAACTGACTTAAATATAGTTTAAAATAAATAATGATAAAATAATCAAATTTCAAATAAAGAAATATTTAAACAAAAATTATTATTTTAAATAAAATACTAACTTTTGTTTAAATACTTTTTATTACTAGACTTTTTTTGAAGTAGCTGCAATCAAAATAAAAACTTAAATACAATTAACTTTTGAAGTGCCTAAATTTAGATCTCAAATTTTATGTAGTTATGTTTCACTAAATTATATGTACTATATCTAAAACTGAATATTTTTTTGATAATATGAATTGTGTTTGATGGGGAATGACCCAGTAACAAACCTTTAAACTGAAAACAATAAGACATGTAACTATCCAGAATGGTGAAAAATAACAGTTGAAATATAATGCCATTTGCAGCCAGAGATTTGAGTTAACATAAGACCCTCCAAATTGAAAAATATAATTAAAATAACATAAAATAACATAGCCAATTATTGATAGTTTGAAATAAATAAAAATCACCTGAATCAATAAATTCATAATCATAATAGTCAGTTAAAAAAATTCTTATCAGAACAACTTTTGGTCATACATCATTAAATATTAAATTGAGGTGAATGACCAAAAATTCTATGAAATAAACAAAATCTAGTTTTTTACATGGAAAAATTATGGTTTAGAGCATAAATAATTGATAACCCCTATACTTAATACCTAAGACTTTATTTGTATTAATCAATCATACATGAAGACTGACAATTATAAATAAGTAAATGATGTAAAATACCCTTATTTAATAAACCATTTTTTAAAAACTGGTTCAATAAATTAGGTATATATAATTTATAAATGCATAATATATTTGTGCGAGAGAGCCTGTATAACTCAATAGATTGAAACATGAACATTTTTGAACAATAATGTACCTGTCTCTATATAATTTTCTTTTTCTCCATCAATCAGTGATTTCGAACCAGGAAAAAAAGCATCACTTACTGATGTAAACACTGAACGCATTTTTTGAGCCATCTTTGTTTATAATTTTTAAATAAAAAGCGCGCTTAATTGAATTTAGTTCCAATTAAACAGTTCGCAAGATATAGAGAGGTTCAACGTATTTAATCTTAAATCGTCTATTGTTAAACAAAAAAAACGATGTCAGTGGGCGATTTTAGGTCAATTTCTATGTATGACTTCAAATTGGGACAAAGTGCTTCCGAGACAGCTAAAAAGTTAACTAAGTATTTGAGTTAAATAGTGTCAGCGAACGTACCATTCAGCGTTGGTTTACGAAACTTTGTTCTGGAAATTTCATGACCTTGGTGGCAATCAAACCATTCCAAACTGTTTTAGGGATCGTGGAAGAGCTGGGAGTCAGTAACCAAACTGTTTCGGATGGTTTGAAGTGAATTGGAATGGTAGAAAAACTCGAAAAGTGAGTACCGCACGATTTTAACGATTGACAGAAATTGTCACTTTTTGAGATTCATTCTTTTTTGCTTCTGCGCAACCAAAACAACCCTTTCTTAGATCTAATCGTGACGTGTGATAAACAGTGGATTCTGCACAATAACTGGAGACGCTCGGACAGTGTTTGGATCCGGCATTGATTAACAGGCGTGGTCCAATCCTACTAAAGGGTGTTTTTTTTAGAGGTATAGAACTTTAAATTGCAATAAAACAACGATGGATTATTCGATTGACAAGAATTTTTTTTTTATTAGAAAGATAATCTTGTGGCATTACATTTTAAATATAAATTCTGGCATATGACCGCCACGGCTGGCTCGGATGTAGTCCAATCTGGACGTCCAATTTTCGATGACTTTTTCCAACATTTGTAGCCGTATATCGGCAATAACACGGCGAATGTTGTCTTCCAAATGGTCAAGCGTTTGTGGCTTATCCGCATAGACCAATGACTTTACATAGCCCCACAGAAAGTAGTCTAGCGGTGTTAAATCACAAGATCTTGGAGGCCAATTCACAGGTCCAAAACGTGAAATTAGGCGGTCACCAAACGTGTCTTTCAATAAATCGATTGTGGCACGAGCTGTGTGACATGTTGCGCCATCTTGTTGAAACCACAGCTCCTGGACATCATGGTTGTTCAATTCAGGAATGAAAAAGTTTGTAATCATGGCTCTATACCTATCACCATTGACTGTAACGTTCTGGCCATCATCATTTTTGAAGAAGTACGGACCAATGATTCCACCAGCCCATAAAGCGCACCAAACAGTCATTTTTTCTGGATGTAACGGTGTTTTGACATACACTTGAGGATTATCTTCACTCCAAATGCGGCAGTTTTGTTTGTTGACGTAACCATTCAACCAGAAGTGCGCTTCATCGCTAAAGAAAATTCGCTTATGAAAATCGGGAACAACGGCAATCTCGTTTTGGGCCCATTCGACGAATCTACGCCTTGCTTGATGATCGTTTGGCTTCAATTCTTGCACGAGTTGGATTTTGTAAGCACGCATACCAAGATCCTTCCGCAAAATCTTCCATACAGTGGATGGACACAGATCCAATTCCTGTGCTCGATGGCGGATAGACTCATTCGGGTTTTCCGCAATGCTACGCTCTACAGTAGCAATAGCTTCTTCTGTACGCACCGTACGGCGTCTCTGGGGATGCGAGTTATCAATAATAGTAAACGTGGTGCGAAAACGTTCCATGGTTAATCGAATTAACTGCTCTGATGGATGATTTTGTCGAGGATAAAATGGACGTAGAGCGTGATACGTATTTCGCACAGAACCATTATTTTCGAAATAAAATTGAGCTATTTGCAAGCGTTGTTCAGGCGTGAGTCTATTCATGATGAATTGCCAAACCAAACTGAGAATAAATCACTTGTCACCTGTTAAATCGGTTGCCATCTTGAACAGTAATGCCAACTTAAAGTTCTATACCTCTAAAAAACACACCCTTTACATGATAACGCTCAACGACACAATTCACAAATCACAGTTCGAAAGTTAAATGAGTTGAGCTTCAAAATTATGCCCCACCCACCATACTCCCCAGGCCTTTCGCCAACCAACTACCACCTTTTCAATTATTTCAATAACTTTCTCACTGGTAGAACCTTCTCCAATCATGACCAGGCAAAAACGGCCTTCGTCTACTTTATCAAAACCCGAGCGCCAAGTTTTTTTGCTGACGAAATGCATCAATTTATTTCTTGTTGGCAAAAGTGTGCTGATTCAAATGGTTCATATTTTGACTGGTTTGAGTCAGTATTTCAAAAGTTATTCAATATTAAAGTTTACCAACTAAAACCGACAAGACTTTCCTAAAAACCTAATAAAATAAAAAAAAGGGTTGACTTTAATAGGTCTACAAAAAACTGGTGACATTTATACAAAAATAAGTTGATGATGACTTTGAAGGAGCAACTGACAAAGTTCTACTTGAAATCTTGTCTGCTGATTCTTCAGTTTAAGTTTTAATATCCATGGCTTTAAATAGATGATCTTTTACTTGTCCTCATCTCTCTTTCGGTAAAAACGATGAATTAACGTACACACTAGGTCGAAGTGTTTTTTTAAAAACCAAAACCACCTGTAGTGCTAAAAGATGTAATTTGTCAATAACTTCAGAAATTTGCAGATCATCATTTGTCCAATTGAGCAAGTGATAAAGAAATACAAAGCATTTAGATAAGATTTTTTTTTTAAAAAAAGAATGCTTCCTAAAAAAATGCATTTGATAAAACTTAAATTCCAAGGTGCATTTTAAAAAAACCCCACGTAAGTCTTTGCTCTAAGAAGTCTAGTTGTCCGTTTTTTGTAAAAATTTATGTCTGACCTCTTCTTCCTAAATTAACACAAAGCACCAACCTTTTTTTGGGACAAGAAATAAAAACTTTGATTAAGAATATACATTTGCATGAGCTGGATATTCCTCCATTATTCGCACTTAAGTAGTATTTCACTCCCAATTTGAAAATTTTTGACCTCTAAAATCCTTGTTTTTCCGACGAATAGCTCTCGAGCGTTATTATCTCGAGCCTATCTCTACTGCGATATCTTTTTAAAGGAATGAGTAAAATGAAAACGAATGAGTAAAATACAAAAAAGTAAAATGCAAAACGTAAGAAAACTCTTATATTGAAGCTCCCTATATAAGTGAAACAAAATCTTCGTAAGGGTCTTATCATTTATCAGGAATATTTAAATATAAAAAAAAAATTTCTCATTTCAAATATTTAAATAATGCTGATTCTGTGGATTTTCAACACCGAAAGCGAACATTAAGTTATTTAATCTCATAAAAGGAAGATTTTTATAAAAACTATTTACAGTAAATTTGTAGCATTTACAAATATTTCTCATCCTTTTAAAGTAAGATTATTCTTGAGCAATTCAGACCAAATCAAAAGACGGTTACTAAAATACTTTTCAAACAGCAAATTACAAAGATGAGAAACAATGTAAATTGCAATAATACAATCTAATATATATTAAATATGCACACCAATAAATTATTAAATATTTATACTGCAGAAAAGACTAAAAATATAAACAAGCTGTATAACATAGCTGACAATGAACCGATAAGAATTCATTTCATTGATATACGACAAAATATTAGAAGTAGAGAGTAAATATAAATATTTTTACTAAATTTTCTTTTATAAATATTATAGACATATTCAAAGTAACGCTTAAAGTTAATGAACATACGCAAATAAAATATAAAAAACTATGAGTCTTGATCTTCAACGTCTTGCAATTCATTATAACCATTATTTTCCACTAAAATTAAATATTGTAAGTGAATAAATACTTAACAATATGATGAAAGATATTGTAACAATAAAAATGATAGTACTGTATTTTAATAATAAAAAACGAGTAATAATAATAAATTAATGCATTTTCAAACAACAGAAATAAAATATTTTTGACCAGTCTTGTTAACCTCTCATTTCAACTTTTTTTTAAAAAAAAAATTTTACGGAAAGTTCATTTCAACTAAAAATCGTTATATATTATACATAACTATTTAGTTCAATAGCAAAAATAATAATTTGCGGCATGTTAATTACTTTAGTTTAAATTAAAACTTTTTTTAAATAAATTGTTCAATTTAGAAACTCTATTTAAAGCATAAAACAACAACAACAACAACAATAACAACAACAACAACAACATAATAGTAGTAGTGAACAAAAGACTATTCCCAAAAAGAAAAAATTCACATTCATGAAACAATTTTTTTAAGACAAAACTCATTTTTCAAATTTTCTGGAAATTAATATTAAAAAATTAAAAATAAAAACCTTGTGATTGATCTTTAGGCTCAGTTGTCCACAAAGTCAAATTATCTCTCAACAGTTGCATAATTAAAGTGCTGTCTTTATAATTATCCCCTGTTAGCTTATCTAAATTCTCCACAGCGTCCTCAAAGGCTTTCTTTGCTATGTTACAAGCCCGATCAGGCAAATTCAAAATTTCATAGTAAAAGACAGAGAAGTTAAGGGCTAAGCCTAAACGTATTGGATGAGTTGCTTCTAACTGATTAACAGCAGCATCTGAGGCAAGCTTATAGGCAATCAAAGAATTTTCAGCATACTCTTTATGATCACTGCTCTTAGTAAACTCTGCCATGTATCTCAAATAATCACCTTTCCTAAACAAGTAATAAACATAAAAAATTCCCAAAATATTTTAAATGTACACATATGCAGGTATGTGTATACACACACTCACACACATGCACATATATAACAATCAATGAAAAATATATAAATAGTAGCTTACATTTTATAATAAAAAACTAGAGCATCACAATTATTATCATCTTCATTTGACTTTGTATAGTTAATCAGATATGTATCAAGTAGGTCAAGAATGTCACTGCATATATCTTTTAATTCTTTTTCTATTTCTGCTTGATAACTTTCTGCTACCTGAGAAGCTACATCATTTTCTTTACTCTGAATGTTGGATATAACACGCCATGACACTCTTCTCATACCAATGACATTTTTATAGGCAACTGAAAGTAAATTGCGCTCCTCTTGTGTGAGCCCTTTTCCCATTTGAACAATACTTTTCATATATTGAACCATTTCTAGAATTTCGCAAAAATAAATTATAATTTCTGTTACACACACATACACACACGTACACACAAACACACACACATGCACACAAACATCTCTCTGTGTGTATATATATAAAATTACACTAATTAAAAAAAACAAAAACAGTAACAAAAAACATATTAACCTTACTTTATAAAATTAATATAAGAGCTATGATGTAATTACCCATAATATTTTATTATATTATGGACAATTACATCATAACTCTTATCATGTCCTCAAATCAATTTTTCCGATACCCACTGATAAAAGATTGTGCTTATTTGTGTTATTTCATACTTTTCAGTGATGGAATTTAGCAAAACCACATGTACCTCTGCTTGAATTAAGCTAGATGGAAGAATGGCAGAGATTTTTTGAACTTCAAAACTCCTTTCTCAAGGAGAACTGTGGTGGGTGTTGCTTCCATGGAAATAAATGAGTTTTAAGGATGGTATTACTATGACTGCTGAGATACTATTACTAACTTGGAATAACACACATATTTCAACAAAACCTCCCCTTTACGTAAAGTAATTGCTCCAAAAACACATAGCAAAAGCAATTGCTCATTTTTATTCACACTACCTAATATTTCAACTACTACATCTACAAGTCAGCTAGGAAAAGATGTAGGGGATCTCCTTTGTTGAAGTGCCATAAACATCTGGCAAAATCAAAGCATCATTTAATTCAACAGGCCTGCTAGCCTTATACTGAGATAGGAAATTTTTTGAAGACTTTACTGCTCATAGAAGTGGTTTAGTTGACTGTCTCCCAGAATTGGTTTCCAAACATGACCTTGTAAAGCTGTCAGTCTGGAAAGTAAATGGAACAACTTCTATTACACAAGAAATTAAGAAGACAATGAAGAGATTGATTGTGTTTCAGTCTAAATGCTGCCTCAAAATCTCCAATATGGAGATTTTTGGTCAGTTCTGTAAATACTAGTCTCAAATCAATCAATCTGCTTTCTCTATTGTGGCACATAGTAAAGCAACTGCTTCAATAGTCAATCCCTTGAAAAACAACATGATTAACTTTGACAAGATTCAACATGAGAAGCTCCAACAAAGATATTATTACAAACTTCTAGAACCATTATATTCTTGTGAGCTATCCCTCTACATGGTTTACGCTTCCATTTTCAAGACCATCATCAAGCTGGTTGGATGGCAAGAGTTGTTCTAGGACAAATTCAAGCTGCATCAGAGAACAAAACAAGGGTCATACTAAAACTATAAAATCTTGGAATATCTGATCTAGGTATGTTAAGTTACACTTTTGTCTAACCAATCAGATTAAGCAAATAACTAGTTGATTTCTAATACGATATCTTAAATTTGTTTTTGGATAAATTGCATTTTGCATAATGCTCACAGTACTGATGATAGGCAGCACTGCATATTTTTTACGTATGTTCCAACACATTATCAAGAACTGTTAATAACTGTAACCTAACAGCTATCTCTTCATGAGTTCTGTCATTAAGTATTATCATTAAGTACTGGTCCCTTAATAGTTGTTGAGAAGATTTCCACCTAGGCATTTGGTAACTATCCCTGGTACTTTTCCAAAGTTCTGGTTGGGTTTGCATTCTATGATAAGGAAGTTAAAGTAGAGGTGAATTCAGCTAAATCTATTTTACCACACAAATGTTTTTTTTATCAAGTGGAACCCCTTGGCAGGTTAGCTGATATCATTTTCAAATTGTTAGTTTTTAGGAATGCCCTGATATATCACATTTGGAGTTATGTTAAAAAAAAATAATTGAAATACTATTTGTTATTTTCACTTTACTGTAATGAATAAGAAACACTCTTAAGAAATCAAACCATTTTTTCAGATAAGGAGCCACAACTACATGGAGTGTGGTCATGACATAGTTTTAGTAAATCAGAAAGTACAAGCAGAAATACCAGAGCATATCAAACCATTTTGCAAACCCTCATGTCCAATATAAACCAACCCAATCAATTAAATCATTTTTTCCCAAAGTTTCTCTCATGTTACAATATAGAGAAGGCTAAAATAAAACCTTTAGAAAAAACTGTTGTGTCTAAAAAAGTTGGAAAGAGGAACCATTTAATGTAATAAGCAGTTTCACATTCTTGTGCACTGAGAGACTGCCTATTAGCAGTAACAATTATGTTGACCTTCAAGTTCTCAATCTGCTTTTCACTTCTGAATTTAAACAGCTTTTTAAAAACTTGCCTCACAAAGGTTAAAAGATAATGATTTAGTAATAATTAAGTAAAATTATTTTGAATACATAAAATATATTACACAAACTGTATATCAAATGAATGTGTAAATCAAAATGTTTTACTGTTTTTTTTAGATAATGATCTCTTTACACACCTCAAGTAATGTATTTTTTTATGGCATACATACATACATACGTACATTACATTACATTACATTACATACATACATACATAAATACATAAATACATAAATACATACATACATACATACATACAAACATACATACATACATACATACATACATACATACATACATACATACATACATACATACATACATACATACATACATACATACATACATACATACATACATACATACATACATACATACATACATACATACATACATACATACATACATACATTGTTTTGTTCTTATAAATTTAGTAACTACTAACCTTCATAGCGTTCAGCTTGTTCAGCTAAACGAGCCAGATAAAGTTTTTCATCTCTGTCAGCCATCTTTTTTGCATCCAGGATGCAGAACGCTTCGCCACCGGTCGATGTTTTGATCACAAAATCATAAATGAAAGATAACTTCCTTCCACCGTTCGTGAATGAAAGTCATATAAAATTTATTGATGAATAGCGTACTTGTCGTTTTCTCCTTTCGTTTGTGGTGTAATGCTTGTAATATCAATAATCACAAGTTTAAGCTATTCATTGTTTGTAAATGGCTGTTATAAATATTTCATAAACTAATTGTTAGTGAAGCAAAAAATATAATTAACAAGTCAAAGCATCTGCATGAATATAAACCTTTTTAAGCTTTTTGTAAAAATATCAATTTAACAAAAATCTAAATTTTCTCTTAAGTAAAATTTATTTTATTCCGAAAATACTAAATATAGTGCTAATTAGATCTGTTTATCATCATAAAATCCCCATTTGATAGTACTTGGACTGTTATCAAAGTATTGCTTATTAAAAAAACATAGTAAACTAGTAATAATAATAACAACACGCTGATAAAATATGTTAAAAAAATAATAAAAGTTGATAGAATTTTCTTGAACAAACCTTCGCTCGCGGAGATTTACAGTTGGATGAAAATGTTGATTAAGAATCGCTTTTAAAATTTGTTTTACAAGATCATCAGTTTATTCCTTCTGAACACGAAATTTCTTTTGAGTTGTTAACCGAAAATATTTTTATAAAAAGAAATAAAGAATAGTTGCGGTTCATTATTATCAAAAACAAAAATAAAGAAATGAAAACTGAAGATGAAAATGCAAGAATGAACGAGAATATTAAACAAACAAAAAAACAAAAAAAACAAATTAACAAATCAAAACAAAAGAGGAATTTTTTAGCAGCACGAAAACAAGGCTGAAAAAAAAAGAAGTAATTTTGATTCATTATTTATAAGCTTATAGCTTTAATGATTTGAAGTTGAAGATACGAACACGTCACTCATACTTAAAAAAACCTTTTCAAATAAATGTTTTTATAGCTTAATACACCAATCATAAATAAAGTTCGAATACTTCAAAAGGGTAATAGATGTCATCCTATAAACAACCCGCGAACAAGGATTAAAAGGATGAATTTGTTTAATTTACAAATTTAATCCGTAAGATTGAGAAAGTAAAAAAATGTGAGAAAAATTAGTAAATAACACTAGGTTGGAGAATAAGTTAATATAATTTATAAAGTTGATATAAATACAAAGGTAGGCAGCTTTTGCTCACTTACGCTAAGGTTAAAGATGGGGAATTTTAAAAAAAAAATCGATCAGTAATAATATTAAAAATATTATTATCAATATTTAAAAATTGTTATGTTTATTATTTCAAAAAACCAAAATTTGTATCTAAAGCGATGCATAACAAATATTGGATTAACATTGTTTTTATAAAAAAAGGAAGAGATTCGTGAAATTTTCTTAACATATTTTGTATTTATAAATTATCACTATATATATATATAATTTATAAGTTATTATAAATTTATAAAAAACTTTTTTATATTTAGAAAAAGATTTTCCTGAATTTTAAAACTTTGAATTGTTAAATGTCCACCACTATTTTCAGTACTTTTTTTCAACTAACAATCTTTTAAATTCTACGTATTAACAAATATTATTTAGAGAGTTTACCGATAAAAATGCCCGGTTCAGTTCTTTAACAAACAAAACAATAAAGACCTTCATTCTTTACAGAAGATACATAACATTAAACTGTTTGTAAAAACTCTAATAATACCCACCATTTTACCCTCTCCTATTTTATTTCCAATCAGTAAGACTCAAGCAGGTTTTCAGAATTAACGTTATACTTGCTATATCATTTATATCATTCAGATCAATTTTTGCAAACGATTTTAAGTTTGGAGAGGGTATAAGTTTGTAGTAAATGCTTTTAACAAATAAATCGTTATTTACCACATCTTACCCATCCTACCACCACCACCACCCCTTCCCTCTGTTAAGTAGATGTGGCCTTAGGTTGATAACATTGGTCTCGATCATGAGAGCGCTGGCTGTTAATTTTTTAGTGTTGGCCTTGAATGCTAGACCTAGGTATTGGTCCTGGCTGTTATTTTTTAACCTTGGAGGTTAAGTGTATGCCACCAACATTTTGCTGGTGCTGCATTATTGTATACATTTAACTAATGTAAAAGAATAATATAGATGAATATATAAATTGGTATGAAATGTGGTGTGGAAATTTTAAAAATCCATTTGCAATAATTTTTTACATTGTTCAGTTTTACAACAACAATTTTCAAAACATGAGGTGAAAAAAACGATTGAAAATGAATTAATTCATTTTAAATTTTGATTTTTTTTTGTTAAACTTTACAGCTCTTTCTTAGCAACAAAACGACTTTAAGTTTGGAGAGGGTGTAATTTTGCAGCCAATACCTTTAACAAAAACATCGCTACTTACCACATCTTACCCATCCCATTACCAACATCCCTTTCTTCTATAAAGTAGGTGGGGTTCAAATAAAACTAAGGTAAGTATGGGTATTAAGGCCCACCTTTGTCGAATGCGCGGTAAAGAAATGCTGATTTTTTTTTGCTGCCAGTGATAAAACCAGATAACTCTAATATTTTGATGTCGAAAAAAAGTTTCACAATTTATTTTTTCCCTAACTTTGGATTAGTGGGCCTTATTACCCGTCGGGCCTTAATACCCATACTTACCTTATAGTTTATCAAACCTACCACAGTAGAAAAACCAAAAACAGAAATCAAATTTTCCATTTTGTAATTTTCCTAAATGCACATCTCCGGTTTTCATTAAAAATGCTTGCCTCTGCAACTAGATCTGAAATACCTGTTCTTTTGTTTAAAAACATTCAATATGATTGTTAACTGTTAAACTGTCAATATGACTGGGAATCTTAAATCCAACATTCTTGTTTAGCCCATGTTTTTATCGATCTGACATAAGGAAAATGTATTTGCGTGTTGTGCTTGATCCCATTTTTCCTACTAAAAATTTAAACATTTACGCTTAAAAACATTTCAACAGTTTTTCTTCTATTTTCTCAATAAGAACTGTGTCGGTTTTCAAATTTAATAGCTGCGCAAAATATATTAATATTGAGCAATGAACAACTCTCCACAGACTACGGAATGATCATTTATAACTTTAATTCTTTGTTTGCTATTTAGGCTTTACAAAAACCTGAGTAGTAAAACATTAGTTTTTCATAAATCTGGATAAAGGTTGATAGAAATTTCCTCTTATTGAAGAAATAAGCATTTTAAATAGTGCAAGTATCACTTAATACTTGACGTGTTAACTACCGGAGAATTTACTGAATGCTATCGGCCGATAGCATTCAGTAAATTCTCCGGTAGTTAACACGTCAAATATTAAGTGATACTTGCACTATTTAAAAACCTTGGACACGCTGGGAAATCTAATAGAGTATTTCTCGTCAATTTTGAATTAAGTACGGTTGTAAAACAAATGAAAGTACTTTCATCTTCTTTAAACAAGTTTTATACTGCATGTTAAAAGCAATGACGTTAATAGTATTCACTTGACGCAAGATAAAGTCTGCTTTAGCGTTTTTTCGTCATACTGGTTTTTTAAGAAAATTATTCCATTAACTATGTCACGAGTAGTTGGAATTATCTTTTAATAAAAGAAAAAAACTACTGTACGCGACAAATTTATTCATAGACTATTATAAAATATGTTTGTATACAAAACAAAAATCAAATTGATTTAAATAATTTTAATAGACACTAAAAAAAATTCTTATAACAACTATTATTAATATTAACTAAAATATTTGCAAAATTATGTTTCTAAAAAAAATGAAAATTTTTTAAAAATTGAAATTTTAGGAAGCGTGAAAAGTATTCATACCTTTAAAATTTTTATTTGTCATAGTTTTATTAGTATTAGCCAAGTTTTTTGTTTTATAGTTAAGTAATATTTAGTACGAAGTCCTTGGGCATCAGCTACTGTTAGTAAGCGACGAGGATTACTATCAATTAGGTTTTGTAAATACTGCCTCCAAAGCTAAAAAGAAATGGAGAGCATAAGATTGTTTCGTAAAATGATTACATATCCAGCTCCTCTTACCTTTTTCTTCATTTTGAACTAAGTTACCAACTTCATTATAAATGAAACAGCCTCAAACAAGTACTTTTCCACCTCCGTGTTTGATAGTTGCTTTTATAATTTTTTTGGCCTTGGGTTTTTTTGTTTTTTTTTCTCCATACATTTGATACATTTGTTTTTTGGAATTCTTTAGTTCGAATTTACTTTCATCAGACTATAAATTGATTTCCAAAAATCTAGTGGCTTTGAAAGGTAATTTTTTTCCAAAAGCAAGACGTTTTAGTTATTTTTTCTTGAAATGAAAGGTCTTTTTGTGACACGGGATCCATAAAACCCTACAAAACGAAGTCTACGTTGTATAGTTCGTTCAGAAACATTCACGCTTAGTTTCTCTTTATTACCTCTGGTAAAAAATACAGGATTCTCGCTTTACTTCTCGTACCAAAACCTTATCTTCTCTAATTGTTGTTTTTGGTAGACGGCCTGGACATGCTTTATTTTGCATACTTTCACTTTTTTTATATTTTTTTATATCGTTTGTACCGTTGCCATGCTTTTATTAGATTTTTCAGCAATTTGTCTTTATTTTAAGCCACTTTAATGTATATTTATCTTTTAATAAAAGAAAAAAACTATATGAAATAAATTGTGTTTAACCAGTGCAATTATTGACGAATTCGTAATATTGTTTGGCGTTTTACTTTATTTCACTCACTATTTCCATAATATTGCGAAAGCGGACGGGTAAACTCCT
Source organism: Hydra viridissima (assembly GCF_058129835.1). Taxonomy (NCBI): domain Eukaryota; kingdom Metazoa; phylum Cnidaria; class Hydrozoa; order Anthoathecata; family Hydridae; genus Hydra; species Hydra viridissima. Next base: position 12,823,009 of record NW_028324306.1, on the reverse strand, counting down.
TAATTAGCATATATTATTAGCGTAGATTAGCATATATTAACATATACATGTAAGTAAAGGAAGTTTTCAGTGGGTGTAGGAAGCTTTGGTTGGATTTTGTAAACTTGCATCGATTTGAATTTTGTAAACTTGCTAAGCATTACGCCTGCGCCATCATCGCACTATAAAAATTTGTCTGGCGCAAAATGTCAAAAAGAAATGAATGGGGCTTTACCATCGTACTTTAAACTAAAATAAAATAGTTAAAAAAACTTAAAGCCGTTTCCTTTTTTTAATACTTAAACTAATTATGGGTTAAACTATAACAAAAATTGTGTTTTTATCGTTTGTTGCGACCGGCGTATTACTCAGCAGATACATTTATGAATCTTTCTTCAACTTACGAATCTATCAATTTTGAATTGAGAGCAGAATGCAATATTCATCAGTCGAATCAATCAAAACATTTCTATTTCAATATCCTTTTGTAACAAAGCATTCTTTGATATTAAAATTTGATCATACATATGTTATTTCTAATCCATCCCCAATGAAAAATATAGTTATAGGTAATATTAATACTTAAAATGGTGCCTTGAACGAAATACAGATTACAGGTTCAAGACCCTATCAAAGTTTTCGTTTTTTTTTTTTTTTTAAAAATCACTTCTTTCTAGAAGATCCAGATTTTGATCTTTGAACTTATCCCACTCAAATCATCAAAAAAACCAAAACTGCATTGAAACAAAAGTATTTTTTAATTAGATTTCAAGAAGCACTGGATAACAAAAAGAATTAAAAAAAGAGAATTAAAACGTTAAGCTAAAAAAAAAAGAAGAAAAACAGGAGGAACTTAAGACTTCAAAAAAAAACAAACAAAAAAAAAAAAACATACCATATATTTATATAATATGTTTCTTTCTTCAGTTTAAATTTTTTCTGGTTAAAGCACATAATTTGTAAAAAAATTATGCCTAAATCTGGCCGATGGCCAGAGTTCAGTTAGAAGCGGCCAGAAATATATCTTTTTAATTGGCATCAGAAAAATTGATGCTTAAACATTTATTAAATTTCATTTTGTAAAAAACTTTCTGAATTACATCCATCCTTAAATATCGTATTTATATGTTAATTTATTTATTCATATAGCACAACCAGAATTTTTATTTTTAAACATTAAGATGAGCCAGATGTTGATCAGTTACCCTTTCAGTTAATTAAAAGTGTTATTGATTCCATGCACGTCCGTATTTCCATGAGGAATGGCTTCGATCACTAGCGGTGCTGTTACTGTTGTTTCTGCAGCAGATTTATCAGAATGTACAGAATTACATTCATTAAGAAATTTGTATTTAAAGCCTATTTCAAGGCTGGTCATAGTTGTTACTATGCCAACACTCAAAATTCCAGGTAAAAGTTGTAAAAAGGCTCCAACATGTGTTATTTTATTTTATTTTAATGATTAGTCACTTTCAAATGTTGTTATTTTTTACCATATTTCTTTCATAGCGAGCAAAAAAGTCTCATCATATATTATATGCTTAATTTAAGTATGTTATTTTACTGTAAAATAAAACCAGCTGCATGTTCTTGAATGTAATGGGCATAGATCAATTATGATTTTTTTCGCTGGTTCTATTTAATTTCCTGAGTGTTTGTTAAAGGCAATCAAATTCTCAAAGCTGTCTCCTTATTTAAAATAAACGTTTTCATTAAAACAAATTTAAAGTATTGTTTCATATTATCTTTTAGGCAAATTATGATTTTAATTAATGTATTTTTAATCATCACTAAATAGATTGAATGTGCAAATATTTTTTGCTATACTGAATTATTCTAATAATAAGAGACATTTTCCCAAAATTTGTTTTGCAAAAAACTTCAACTAAAAAAAAATAATCTTTTTGTTGGTTTGTTATGCAATACAACTTACTATAACTACCCTATAATGAGGGGGAAAATGTAATTTAAAAATTATCACTAATACTTTGTTATTTAAGGATTCTGAAGTTTTAAAAATGATATGATTATTATTGTTTAAGTAATAGCTTAGCCTAAATTCTCTTAATTTACAATTTTTCTTTACAATATACAAAAGACTAATTGTTCTATGACCACCCAATTTTAATATGTTTTCCAAAGTTGTCACTTCAATTACTCCCCATTCCCTTTTTTTTATAATCCTACATTATCTATTCCCATCAAATAGTTTAAAAAAAAAATTTCTATTCATAAATTGTCCTGCCAAATATTCTTGTTTATTTCCCATTCTTTTAGAAATGCATTTTTATTTTAGTTGGCAAACTAGTGTGCCAGAATTATTTTTTTTGAAATGTAATATAGTTACTAACAATTTCTCTTTTTATGCATAAAAAATTTTCTCTACCAGATTTTTTAAAAGTTTGTTTACCTCGTTAATAAGTCTTACATAATATAAATGATATAATGATATAATGTAAAGTTATAATTAATTGGACTACTATTTAGTTCTTAAATTAAAAGTTACTTTGGTAGAGTGTATGCCTGGAAACCCATCATTTTATGAATTATTAGATACTATCAAAGGCAATAGTCAAAAATGTCTTTTTATTTAAAAAAAAAAAAAATGTATGTGCATAATGTAAAATAATCTTTAGTATTCTCCTCTTCTAAGCTTCTGCTTCAAAAATGTAAAACTACTAATGATTTACTTTTCTATATTGTGGATTTTATTTTCTTTTGCCAGACCTTCAGTTTTTTTGTGTAATTATTGATTAATGTTAAACTAATTCAAATTTAAATATGTTCTCCTTTTTCCATTATTTGTAATTAGAATATCTTGGTTTTCTAATATCTTTATGATATTCATAGCTTGGCATGTTCTGTTAGCCAAATCAGCTGTTCACAACTTTTACATCACAGTATATCTAGCATTTAGAATCCTATCTTTTAACCTAAACATAAACAGAATGTATGTATGTATGTATGTATGTATGTATGTATGTATGTATGTATGTATGTATGTATGTATGTATGTATGTATGTATGTATGTATGTATGTATGTATGTATGTATGTATGTATGTATGTATGTATTGTATAACACTTGATGACTAAAAAATGAGACAACTCTAAAATTGTTGTTATAGCCATAGTTAGACAGCTATCAAATTTAATTTAAAATAAATTTATAAACAATTATATGGTATTTAAAAATATATATTTATTGGTTTTCAATAACATCATTAAAAGCAATTCAAACTAGACGAATTGAAGTCATTGAGGCATAACGTTTTGCCACTTCAGGGATCCATTTTGTTAAGACAATTCACGATACTCCGTTTGAGTTGAGGAATGCTTATTGCTTGCCAATTATCCTCGTAGACTAAGCGTTTCAACTGACCCCAAAAGTCCTTAATTGGTTGAGCTTCTGGTACATTGGGTAGATTTTTTACCTTTGGCAGGTATTTGATGTTATTGGCATCGAGAAAAGAAACCACTTCCTTTGCATAGTGCGAGCTAGCTAAATCTGGCCAGAACAAGTACTCTTCATTTTTATAATGTTCATCAATGAAGGGTATAATTTGCTTGCTGAGACATCCAATGTATGCTTGTTTGTTGTTTGCCTGGCCACTTTCAAAAAAAATTGGTTTTGAAGTCCCTTTGGGTGATATAATCAAAGAGACTAGCACCTATCCTGGTACTTCTTCTTTCCTTTGAATTTGACGTCGCTAGTTGTAGGTGACATGTTGCTAGAATAAAAGCCATCATTGCCAGCCAATGTTGTATTTGCATATGTGAAATATGATTCGTCATCCAAGACAAAATCAAAATTCCTAAAATTGTGATATATATGCCAACACAAAGGTTTGATTTGAGCTAGTTGGCTTTCGCTTCGATGTGGAATCTTTTTCTTCTTGTAATATCTAATATTCTTGTTTTTAAGAGTTTTAGATATAAATGATTGATAACAATCAAATCTTTGAGCTACTTGATGTTGTGAAACACTGTGATGATGATTAAATGCCTTTTTCAATTGGTCTATGTGCTTTTTGTCCATTTTTTTTGCCTTTGGACCACTTCCTTTATTTTGTTGATAGCCTAAATTATTGTCTACACGTTCTAGAGCACGATATATGGTCACTTTCGATGCTCCTTTTTTCTAGAAAGTGAAGATTTTTGGCTTTTCCAGATGCGATTTTCTAAATTTGTAAATGCGTTTTCTTAGGTCTTCTTGCAAACTTGTTTTATACGGAGCCATTTTAATTAATATTTTAAAACTATAATATAATTTTAATAGAGTATTAAATTTCCTATAAATATACTAATTTATTTCAATTGCATGATTATGAATAGCATACATAAATTGATTTAAATTTTGTCTCACTTTTTAATCATCAGGTGTTATAATAGATTATTCTAGCTAGAAATATTACTAAAGTTACTAATTTAAAATGGTTGTTTTTTTATAGGTGTGACTGTGTCTAATTGGGAAATCATGGAGCGGTTAAAGGCAATGGTTGCACCTGATCAGTTTACTCATCTCAAAGTGGAAAAATCAACATTAGAGCTTTTAACATTTGATGCTGAAGCAGATTCGAAAACAACTTTAACAAAATTTCTTATTAAACTAGATGGTAAAGTTATAAAACTGAGCAATTTTGCTGAGCCTCTTCGTGTTCGAGCTGCTAGAAAAAAAATTCCATTCCCAAAGAAAAATGACTGGAACAAGTTTTTTAGGGAGTCCGAAAGTACAAATGAAAATAAACCTGGTGAGCGTCCTGATACCATTTATATAAACCATCTACCCACAAAACGGTTTGTTGAAAATGAATCAGACACTAAACCTTCTGAAGTAGTTTTAAAAGATGTATTTTCAACATTTGGTGAAGTTCGTGCTGTTGATATACCAAGTAATGATATTTATAGAGATAGAATACAAATGCTTGAAGAATCAAAAAAAGGAAATAAAGAGAACTCTATTGTGCCTGCAGTAGCAGTGCAACCAGTATTTAAAACTTTTTCTAAAGGATCAAGTATTTATTTTGACTGTTATATACAGTACATGGACTATGCTGGTTTTTCAAAAGCTATGCGAGCATTTAAAAATAAGAAATTATTATATTTAATTGAAGAAGAAAAAGGTGCCACAGCTCCAATTGAGGTATTCTTTAAAATCTCTTTTGCAGAAATATCACAAAAGTTTTAACTTTGTTTAGGCTTTTACAATGAAACAAGATTTTATAACATAACAATTAATTTATATTTATGAACCTTGTTGTAATGTTATAGATTTGCATTTTTAAATATTTTTATTATTGATAACAAAAAGTAAATAATTTTCTAAATCAAAATTAAAATAGTTTTAAAATTGACATACTATTCAACATATCTTAATATGTTCCAAAGTTATTAAGTTCTGTGAAGTATAATTTATAAGTGTTTATTATACATGAATTCCTAATATTGTTAAAGGCAAAAAATATATATACTAATGCATTATTAATTCTTTCGTGTTTCTGTTTTATTACAATTATGCTTATAATTGTTTAGGTGGATTTTGATAAAACTCACCATTTAAGTGAAAAAAATATTAAAAGAAGAGATAGGCGTCGTGAAAGGTTGATACGTTCTGATGCTGAGGAGGAAGAGAAGCGACTAAAAGAACATGAAGAGAGGTCAAGAAAGCAAGAAATTGAAAATTTAGAACGGCGGCGAAGAGAACTTCTAGAACTTGCTGAAGTGCAAGATGCATTAAAGTTAAAAGAACAAAGGAGATTAATGCGGGAAGAGAAGCGTAAAAAGAAGAGAGAGGAAAAGAGGTTAGTGATTAAACGAAAAATGGAAAGAGAGAAAAAAATTGCAGACTTGACTGAAAGTATGAAAAAGCAACGTAAAGAAGAAGCAACTATTTTAGTTGCAGAGTTATTAAAACGAATTGCAATGCGAAAACAAGAGGAAGAGATTGCTGAAGCTCGGAGACAAGCTGAAATATTATTGAGGAAGCAGATTGAAGAAAAGCAGAGAAAGTTAGATGAAGAAAAGGCAAAAGAAGAGCAATTAAAGAAAAAGAGAATTCATGAACTTGATGATGAAGAGGAAGAATTAAAGAAGAGACTTAAAAAGATCTTGATAGAAAAAAAAGAGAGAGAAAAAAGCAAAAAAGAAGCCTACATTAAAACTAAACACCAAAGTGCTGCAAAAAGTATTTCATCCAAGTTTAACAAACGGCGTTAAAATGAGCCAAGTTTTTGTTACAATAAATAGTTGTTTAAATTAGTTCTAATTGATTCTTATTTTCTTCTCTGTGTGATAAAATACTAAATAAGTAGATCTCTCTGAAGATAATCATATTTTGTGTTTTCTATACTTTTTTTTAAGAATTCTTTAGAAACTTTTTATTTGCATGTTTTTATGCATACATATATTTTTATTCAAAAACCTAATTTATTACATGGCATAATTCTCAAAAGGTGTAATAGTTTTTCCTGTCAAGCTCTAGCTGCATCATATATCTTTTGATCTAATGAGCAAGAAAAGAGTTTTGATGTATTGAAAAATAGATGTCAGCTGATGTCATATTTTTTGCAACCCTTACTTAATGCTATTGAAAAATTATACTTAGTATTTGTGATAAAGCAAACAAATTCTTAATACAAAATCATATTATCATATATTAATACTATATAATATGTTAAAACTATATAGTATGAACTATACTATATAGTATGTTAATACTGTATAATATGTTAATACCATTATAATATGTTGATACTAAATTTTTTTATTTTTATACAAACATGATTTTGTTGCAATTAGTTACAAAAACTTAATGGATTTTGAAAATTTACAAATTGAAGTTCCAAACCTTTCTGCTGATGAGCTTCCTCAAAACTACGGTGTAAAAGTCTTTGTATGTATTTTTTTTTCTTTCTTTCATGTTTTAGCAAACTCTGCTTACTTATCTAAAGGTGAAATTTAAAACTGATTCCTTACATGGATTATGATTCCTCAAAGTAAATGTAAATTTAAATTAAATAATTTTGCTTTTAATTGGTTCATATAAACAATGTTTTCTAATCATAGTAATTTGTATATTCTGTGTAAACTAAGAATTTAAAACTTAGTAATAAGAATCTGATTGGGTAAAAATGAAAAATGAAAAAGAAAATGATCGGATAAAAATGAAATAACAAATCAAGTTCATTTCATTACTCATCAAACAAATTATATTTACAGTTAGAAAGTTTTTAGTAAAACAATTAATTTTGATAACACTTAGTGACAAATAAAGCTCAATATGTTGAAAATGCAAAATTGCTCAATATGTTGAAAATGCAAAATGTTGAACTGATATGTATCTATTTAAAGGTAGTTTATTTATTTACATATTTTTAGGAAAAGAAGTATCATAATAATGCTGATTTTATTATTGGTTTTGATCCAAATTCAAAGGTTTATGATTTTCTCTTTTTTTAGTGACTTTTTTCTGTAAAACTTAATTTTATTTGTTTTTTTTATATGCTCAATGAATTATGTTTATTATTTAAAGGAAGCAGAGGATCAGAGGAAGAAGCGTGAACAACGATTTGGAGTTAAAAATTTAGAGCGTAACAGCAATTCTATGGTTGAAACATTTGTACCCAACAAGCTAGGGAACTTTGAGGACATTAACTTGGAAAAACTCGAGTACAATTTTTTTCCTTTACTTTTATTTGAATTAAACTTTGATATATTTATTTGAATTAAACTTTGATATATTTATTTTAATATATTAATTTATACACTTAATTTTATCTAACTTTAAATAGTAACTAATTAGGTAATTTGTTGTAATTTTTATTTTTTCACTTAAATCATGCAGAGATTAATCTTAACTTTCCAAGGCTGAAGTCAACTGACTTACTTTTTGGATCACAAGCAGCTAATATAAAATGGGAGTAAATACAAATAATGGTTCTATAAACAAAAGTAATATTTTTAAATGAAGTATTTGATTAAACATGAATTTAATAAACATTCCAAAACATCTAAAAGGAAGATACAGAGCACATCTTGCAAGTGTTCTTTAACAAAACACTTAAATGCAGATAAATTTATAAAAGTAAAAAAAAAAGTTGTAAAGAACTATAGGCACCTGCTCAAACTTGATTTTATGCTATCAGCTATTTTTCATTCATAAGTTTATAAGAGATAAGTTATTTTTTAGCATTTTTACAAACTTTTTTAAAAAGTTTAAAAACTCAAATATTTAGAGTGTAATGATTTTCATGAACTAAAAGTTTACTTTTATTTGTTAAAGAATATTTCTATTATTTTTAATTTTAGCTGGCCAGGTATTCCTAAAGATTTTAAAAATGAAATTCGGCAAGATGCAATTCTTTTATATGGTGTAAACAATATGAGTACAAAAGATGTTTTCAATTACTTTCATCTTTATGGGCCTGAAAACCTAGAATGGATTGATGATTATTCATGTGAGATATTGATTAAGTTTAGATATTAGGATTTACAATCGAATGATGATTATTTGTGTAAATTTTGATTATTCATGTGAATCATTAACTTTTGATTAAGAATTTAGTGTGTAAAACATAGGTAACTTATGGTTGCAAAAAAAAGAATTTTTGCATTTATAGTTTTTTCTTACATTGTTACTATATTTGATATTTATCATGCTTTGATAGGCAATGTTGTCTGGGAAAATGAGAAATTAGTTTTACAAGCTATGGATTGTATGAGCAAAACTTATAATATGTTAAGACAGTTGCAAAATGGCTCAGGTAGAAAAAAAAGTATTTGAAAATCAATTGTTATGTTATTAATTTATGGTGAATGTGCCTGTGTGCTTATAAGTTATTTATTATAGGTAAACCCTGTTGTTGCATTGTCATAGACTGTCATGTTTATATTTTGGTCAGGACTACCTGATAAGCAAGTTATAATTAAAGAAGAACCAGATGATGAAGTGCTAAAGGATGCAGTTCTTATTGAAGATGAGGAGTGTGATCCAAAAGATATATGGCGTATTGCTCGTCCTTATCATGGTGATCAACTATTTATGAGACATGCAACAATAAGTATATACTTAATTGTACTATTGCTTCAAATATAGTTATGACAGTCAATGTATACTTCATCATATTGATCATTTTCAATAGCTTTTTTTTTTTATATATATAAATGTGTTTGAAAATTTATTTTTTTAATTGCCAAAAATTTTGTTGTATTAAACACTTTGATTGCATTGTAAGTTCCTAAGTTGTTTATTTACCAGGTGATAAGAAACTTCCTCGCGCAGCAGAGCGAAGTGAATACTATTTGAAGTATGGCAAAAACCCTTTGGCTACAAAGAATGGTATTGGTATTATTCAGTTAGTAAAATTTTTTAACATTTAAGTTTCTAAAAGTCTAAAACAAAAATTACATTATCATGATGCATACAAAAACATAATGCAATAAAACATTTTTTGCTGATTCCTAACATTTTATAGATTAAGTGTGATAAGTTTTTACTATAATTTTATTTGCACACTCGGTTATAATTGAATTATATTTCTAGGACCTGGAATTTTGTCAAAGTCAAGGTTTGTTCAAAACTTTATTGATTTTAGTTTTTATTGAGAAAATATTGATGCTCAAGTATTGAGCTTGTAAAATGATCCTCTTTGTATAAACTTTTCTTTTGGCCTTTTGGAAAAAAACTACTGACTTAATTAAATGAAAATGCTCCTTTCATAGCACATACTTAAACTTCTAGACCATTTACAGGAAAAGAAAATTAGAAAGGATGAAAGCAATTGCAGAACAAAGGTTTAAAGATAATAGTCCAGATGTAAAGATTATTGCATTAGCTGATCTAAAGCAAGAAGGTAATAAAGTCATTATGTAAAGTCTGTCTCCTGTGATCCAAGTTCAATTATCAGTATTGGTCACTTGGTTTTAAAATTACTAGAAGTTAAAACAAACAAAATGTTTTTTTAAAAAAAGTTTTTTTAAATCTAATAGTTATATAATAGAAAAAGAAAACTCTAAAGTATATATCATTTTACATATGCTACTATTTTTATTATATATATTACTCTACATTAGAATAAAATACCTTGTGTTTTAAGTTTACTGCTTTAAATATAAATTATCTTGTTTAGGTATTATTCCTAAGATTGAAGCAAATTATTCTGAGCCAGTTGTAAAACGATTAAATCTCCAAAGTCGAGAGGATAACACTGATAGCACTATGTCGATGGTTGCAGACAAAGTTGAATTAGAGAATCGACTTGGTAAAAAAGATAGAAATACTTTAAAAGGTCGTTTAGGTAAACTTGCATTTTTTTAAAAATTTAATGTTTAAAACTTTATGGTGGCTTTTCAAGTAACGATTTTCAATATTTTTTCCTGATACTTATTAGCTTTAGAAGTGAATGTCATACTCACCTTTAGACTAGTGGTTTCTTTTAGGTTTTTTAGGATCTTTTACTGAAAGTAGTACACAAGAAAATCTTTCTTCATCAAATCACCACAAAAAAACTGTTCATGATCGTTTGGGCAATAGAGACAATTGGAAAGAAAAAGATGCAAGATTAGATATCAATTTTTCTCGGCATAAAAGGAGTAATGTAAAAAGATTAGAAGATGATAGTATTAGAAATAAAAGTAAACATGATGAGTATCGAAAAAGTTCAAATGAAGGTATAAATCAATCAGGTGTTAGAGATAGACTTAGTACAACCAGTAATATATCTGACTTAAGAAATAAATTACAAAAGGTTTCAAAGAAACATCTATCGCCTCAAGAGCATGAAGAAGATGAGAAGCTAAATTTATGCATTGAAATTAAACAGGAGCCAGATGATATAGAAATGATGGAATTTGAATTTTAAAATATAAACTTTATTGTTAACTATGTTTAAAATATTTTGAAATGATGGAATTGAAAATAGAAATGATGGAATTTAATCTTTAAAATAAAAACTTTATCATTAACTGTGTTTAAATATTTAAATCTATTAACATCAAGTAAATTTTTTTGATCCAAGAAATTGTTTTATTTTATGTATTTCAAGTGTAGCTGTCAATTTCTTATATATTGTAATTTTTTGTGTAAAAATTATTATATATAATGAATATACATACAAATATATATGTATATAGAATATATTATGATAACATATATACATACATATATTTGGGTATATAATAAATGTCATATATAAATATATATATATATATATGTATATATATATATATATATATATATATATATATATATATATATATATATATATATATATATATATATATATATATATATATATATTCATTTAGGATTTTGTTGTACAAGTAAAACACCTAGTGTGTTATTACCTAAAGTTATTTAGCTGTTTTTTTGATTGCATGTCTTAAAAAAAATAGAAGTATGTGAACATCTATATTGATTCAAATCTTGTTTTGAAAAATTTCTGCTTTTATTTCATTATTCTCTTTTTTTTTAGTTATAAAAAATGGATTTAAATAATGATGCTGCTGTTGGCACAGGATTTAATTAGTGAGCTATTTTTTAAATTAATTTCATATAAGAATTTTTATTGTATTTTAATCAAAAAGAACTTTTTTTTTTTTTTTAATATATTCAGAGAAGTTGTTTGTGAAAAATTAAAGTGAAATTATTTTTACTTAATCAAAATTTCTTTAAATTTCCTTTAGATAAAATATTTTAGAAAGTATTGTTTATAGGAGGTTTTAAAAATACGTTGTGTATAGTTCTTGGATGTTTCAGAAAGATATGTGTAAAAATTTGATATTTAAAACATATCATTAATCAAACTATTATTGCAAACCTTTTTTTCAAATTACTTTTTTAGTCAGCATACAACATTACTTAACTGCATTAATCAATTTTCAGAAGACCATAAAAACTGATTTGTTGTTTATCTTGTTAAATTTTTTGTTTATTTAAAGAAATAACATTTTAACTCTAAAGAGCTATGAATTCTGTTTAATATAATAAATATAATATAATATAAAACCTCATGATTTAGTAGATTGTGTGTATGTCTGTGTATTAGACTGGCCTAGGAAAATTTTTTTTAATAAATGGTCTAGTAGGCCCTATCATTGTGTTTAAGGTTGTAAAAGAACCACATACCCTTACTTTCATCAAAATTGAATCATTTGGTACTGCAGCTGGGTTATTTATGTTTATTACATACTGAGATACTTATGCAACATTCAATAATTGTAGTTGTAATCTAGCTCAATCATTTATATTTGGCCAGATAACATAAATTAAAATATGTGTTTTATCCACATGTGTTTTGTGTCCACAACGCTTTCTGGTCTGAAGTGAAATTAAAAAAAATTTGTATTGAATAAAAGAATTCTCAAAAAAATCCTAAAAGCTTTGTCTCGATTAGCGATAAATATCGAGACAATTTTCAATTTTCACTTGAAATCCAGGATGATACCAAGATGAGACGAGATGTCCCAGACAAAATAAGAGCTTTACAATTTCCCGGAATTTACATCTTTTTAACGGAACATAAGAAGACATCACAAGACAAACTAGTTAATCCTTATTGTGAAATTTAAATAATAAATTTCTGGCACGATTACCATTATTTATTTCAGCTGTTATTATTGATATTGTTATACCATCTACATAAACACAGCTTTATAAAAGTTTATGGTAGCAACTGAAATCAGGGGGAAAAAAATATTTTTGGAATAGTATTTAATTCTTTCCACTAGAATATATTGGAAGAAGAGGATAAATGTGTCCAAGGGCTAAGTTTCTGATCATTTAATATTGTTTACCTCTGAGGTCTGTATTCACTTCTAATGCAAGAGTCTGTTTTAATCTCATATCTAAGGGAAAGGTTATCCAAAGTGTCTTTAACTTTTTTGATCTATAAAACATTTGAATTTTTTTTAAATGTGTAATTCTTGCAGAGACTAACAATAGAGCATGATGTTCAATACCAAGACTAACAATAGAGCATGATGTTCAACACCTAGTTCTTTTATTTTTTTCTCTTTTCCTTTGCTCTCCAAGGATTACCCATTGTTTATGGGGTTTTCCAGAACCAAAATGGCTACTTTTATTGGTCATAAGATTTTCTTGAAGCCATTTGTATTCTTTTTCTATAAAAGAATCATAATTTCTACCACATTGTTTTAGTCTTTTTCTTCACTTTTGAAGTAAATCTATCTAATTTATGCATTAATTTATGTTCTATTAGCTAATTTCTTCAGTTTTATTTGATTTCGTTAAGTAAATCCTTCCAAAATGGTAATTTATCCACTACTAATTCACATATATTCAGGATAAGATCTAATCTTTTTGTTGTTGTTGTTTTTAAAATCATTAACATATATCAGAAACATTTTTGAGTACTTTATGTCATTTTTCACTTTACACTGTTTAACGTTTTATGTTATAACTTCTTTGACAATTATCACATTACGTTCCCAATAATGTTTAAGTAAATAATGTTACTTGTATATTACAGGAAATACTGAAGTTGTTAAGTAATGCTATTTCAAATATCTAGCACTTCATGAATAGTAAATCATTATTCAAATTAAAATATTTTAGCAAATTTCTAAGTAATGACAAAAATATGTTTTTTGAAACTATATTTGATATGTTGAAACAAGTTACACAAGTAAAAAACTGAAATTCAAAAAATACAATGTCAATGAGTCCATAAAAACCTTGTTTTCCGCCGTTTTCATTTATTTTGATATAATAAACCACTGTTAAAAAATGGCGTAAGAAAAGGTTTTTATGGGTTCATTGACATTTGTATTTCTTCAAAAATTATATAAACTTATAAGATTATCTTCAAAGTAAATATAGACTTTAATTTAGATAAAAAGTTCTCCATTTTAACTAAATAAAAATCTCTCGTTTTTTAGATTTCTTTGAAAATAATATTAAAATTTTTAACTTCTTTTAACCATAAAATGTAAAATATAAGTTTTATTAAAAGGCTCTTTTTACTTTTTGAATAAATGATCATTCTAACTTAATATTATTTAAAAAAGGTTACTATATTTACCAAAAAATTGTGAGGGGTTTAGTGCTATTTTTGTTATTGTTTTGAGTCACTGTGCGTCATTTCTGGCTGGCAAAACAAACTTGGTTGGCAAAAAATTTTCTTCACTGCGAAAGCTCGAGTTAGATATCTAGTTAATATAATTGATCTGTCTCGTAACGTTTCGTAATTATCTGGGACAAAGTTTTTAAATTCTGAGAAAAAATTTATGTCCCGATTTATAATTTTATTCCGGGACAATCAATTCCTTTGTCTCATTATTTTTTTCCGGGAAATTTCTCGTCTCGTTACGCTTTTCCCGGTTCATATTGAGAATACGATTCCGAGACGCAGACCCTTAATGCACCATAGCAACAGCCATTAAATAATATTGTGCACATTAGTGGTGTGAAAATACTGCAGTTGTAACAAAATCAATTTATTTTCATTTGTCTGGCAGCAACATCAAATATTATTTAATCCAGCTGCAATTTTGTATGCTTGTTTCTTTTGCAAAAAGACAAATATGAACATTCACCCTATGAGTTTGGGCTAGTCTAATGTGTGTGTGTGGGTGTGTGTACGTATATATGTACGTATGTACCGTATGTATTTATGTATGTATGTATGTATGTATGTATGTATGTATGTATGTATGTATGTATGTATGTATGTATGTATGTATGTATGTATATATGTATGTATACACACATATTATATCGAAAAACTCCTGTAAAATTGTTTCTCTATTCTTTCACATTTGTTTAACAAAAAACTGAAATTTGAAATTCTTTTCATTTATTTGTAAAATTCTGAATATTTACTTCATAATTCAGCTGTTTGAAAATATGTTTAAATTGTTTTTATCAATATGACATCTGTGTCAATTTAATTCTAGTAAAGTATTCAGCTAACAGTAAATTCAATAGTATTATGTGCCAATTAGTTAACATTAAAAAAAAGATAATTCAGGGAAACTATAAATAGAACTTAAGATTTCCTTTCATTTCTTGAATTGCCTTGCAAATCACCATTGTAAAGAACTTAGAGTCACTTGGTTTGGAATTTTTTCTCCATTCCCTTTCCATACTTGAATTGTGTGGATTCAAGTTGTTATCTTATTTGTGGAAAATTTTTTAATCCGAATGATCACACAAATGAAATTAAAGTATTTTTGTGCAATTTGGTCATGAAAACCTTTTTTTTTTTTAAATTATAGTTTGTTCTGACAATTTTAGATCAACAATATGTTTAAATTAGAATTATACTGTTGCTGAGTACCAAGCCAGTTATATCAAAGCTGATATAATTAATTTCTGACAGTGGTTCAGAAACTATTCTAGCAATTTTGTGTTTTTATTGATTGTATTGTATATTGAGCTATTCCTTCTTTTTCAAAATTGTACATATTTGCATACATGTGAGACCGTCAGCTTCAAAACCGGCCCTTTGCACTAAAGCAAATTTTACAGGATACACTTTTTTTTTTGTGCAAATAAAAAAATTTAAAAAAACATATACACCTCATGTTTAGTCACTAATGAATGGTTTTCTATGTGAATATCAGTAATTGTGATAATCATTGAATAGAAATATTTAATTAAAGGGCATTTTTTTCAAAAAAGAGCCGGTTTTGATACAGCCACTGCACATTTTAATAAAATTTTAATTGTTTTGTAATTAATTTCGTTGGAACCCATGGTTATTTAAAGTCCACCGCGATTTCACACGCTTTTCAGTATATTTACGCCATCTATGGACAATTTTAGAAAACTCTCTCCCCCCTTTTTTTAGCAGGATAGCCCGCTAATGTTTTTTAAAAAGTTAAATATATTTCGAAATAATTTTTGCCATGCATTAAATTTCTATTAAAATGCAATAACGTAACTAATTATTAGTGGTCATAAAAATTGAAGAAATACCTGCATCACATGTCATATAAGTTTAGCTACCTGGGTTTTATAGTAGAAGCAATAAAACACGGAAAAAATTTTTAATGAGAAATTTATA
The DNA here is from genome assembly GCF_058129835.1 of Hydra viridissima. NCBI lineage: Eukaryota > Metazoa > Cnidaria > Hydrozoa > Anthoathecata > Hydridae > Hydra > Hydra viridissima. The sequence continues at coordinate 12,807,006 of NW_028324306.1, read as the reverse complement.
ATGGTTCTTGCAATATGGTGTTATTAAATAAATTTATGGTGTACATAAAATTTCTGCTTGACATGTATAGGCCACAAATACATGTGTGAACAACATTTAAAAGATTAAATTTACTTATGTAATAATTAGCAAGACAAAAATTATATAGCTTTCTTTTTTTTATATACACCTTAAAAAACACATTAAAAAGGCAAGTCAATGTCATAATAATAAATTCTTTACAATAAAATAGTTTCAAGTTCACAAAATTTAAATTACTAAATCCTAACATCAGCATCATCAACATCAGATGATCCATCTTCACCACAGCACAGCTCATTATTTTCTTCTGATTTACTGTCCTGATCAGAGTCAATGCCATCTATTTCCTCATTAGGTATGATTTTATTATAAAACTCAAGATTTTGATCTTGTCTCCAATCAACACCATAATGAGAGTTCAATAACTTTTCTACATCCTTTATTTTCTTCGGGTTAATTTTAATTTGTGAATGAATGATTGGTAAATTAATTGAATTAAAATTTTTACCTTTCTTGGTCAATGACTTAAAAGCATTAACTTCTACTGTATAAAAAGGTTCACCTCTCACCTCAATAATTCTTGGTCTTTTTAACACAATGATTCTTTTACAACTAGCTATTTTGAAATGCCAAGAAACATTATTTCTTAGAACTGTTTTCAAATAACTTTTCCAATCAAAAATTTTATAATCTTCTCCTAAGTGGAAAACTGCAGAATGTTTTTCAATGACCTCCACATACTCTTTGGGGCTAACAATGATCCCCATCTTATTGATGACCTTTTCAATGGTGCCAAACACCCTATCTGGTGGGATAAAGGAGTGACCTGTCACTGGGAAATCCAGTTCCACTGTTTGAATATGAGGATGAGCTTTATTGTGGAGCCAATAACTGATCATACCAATCATTACTGTATTCTTATTTTGCCCAGGGGATCCATCACAGCACAATCTGACTCTTTTTATGTTGCTAGACATGCTTAAATTATTCAGAGAAAAATAAAGAGCAGATGCAATTTCATTTGATCCCTTAGATTGCTCCCCCTCTATCCAATAATGAGAATCAATATTTTCTTTGTTAAGTGTATTATGAGAGCTCCCTTTTACAATTGTAAAATTATAAAAGTTGAGCCTCCTCCTATAATATGCAGCTTGATCTGATAGTTTAGGTAAGACTTGGTTCTTCTCACAATCAAATGAGAGGGTAACAATGTCATCACTTTCTTCCCTCAGCTTGTCAAAATAAGCATCAGCTCTTTGGCAATGGATGTTTAGTTTTAAAACTATTTTTTCTCTGTCTTGGAGATCTTTTGTATTTTTGATTCTAGTTTTAAGTTCAGAACATGCAGAGCAGGTGTCAACTCTAGGGGTCCCAAAACCTAGATTATACTCCGTATTGAATATATTAGTAAAAAACCATTTGGTAACTTTTAATTGAATCACACTTTTTGTTATACATCCTCCACATTGCAGCAGTTGAGAGTTCAGCTGGTAAGTACTGCCTACATTTTGAGTGTGACCTACAGTAGTGCTTTTCACTAACTTGAAATGATTCTATGAATTAATTTACTTTCTCTTTTTTCTCAACAAACTTCTCTGCTTTCCTGTCTCCACCTCTACTTTCTCTGGCTGAAGTACCAGATTTGTGATATCTACTGATAACTCCAAGCAGTGTATGTTTTTTTATGCCTAATATTCCTAAAAATGTTTTCCTACAAACTGGTACTCTTATAGAGGAAGAGACAGCCTTTGTAACAAAATATTTTACAGTAAATTCTCTTTTCCTATTTGATTCACCTTTAACACGTTTCGGCTGTAGGGATGAACAATGCTTCAAAATGAAGTTGTCCTGGTCCATTTTCTTACTTGTTTGATAAAATCGCTCATTGAAAGTGATGACATCACTCTGTGACAGGCAGTGACATTGGAAAGCACCTAATTTGTGCTTGCATGAAGGGATTTTTGATGGACTCTTCTTTGAATACCTGCAGAAAAATAGAAGTTAAAAGTTAATAAACATAATTAAAAATAATACTTCATCAGTAATGCATACCTAGCTTTCTTCTCCCTTGCTCGTTTTGTGTTTTCGGGGTCTGCCACGCGTTTGCGTGACTGCAGTCTGCTTGTTTTTTTTACTTTTCGATCGTTTTCCATCGCAAAAAGTCTGTAAATGTTTAGTTAGTTAATATTTCATAAATATTTTCTACTTTTTCTATTACTTACAAAACAAATCACGAAGAATTTGCAATTTCCAGAGGATAAAAGCATTAAAAACGAAAGTATTTCCAATATCAGCTGTTGTGATCACGTGGTATGATAAGTGCTTTCCTATTGGCTGAAATAATAAACTGGTTTTGAAGCAGCTGCGCAAACAAAAAGAGCCGGTTTTGCACCATTAGCTGAATTTTACATAGTAAAAACTATAGGATTGAACAGGTTTTGCATCATTTTTTTAATTTTTCAATATAGTGCGAGCCATTACGAAGCATCTGGCGTGCTTCATTCAAAATCGAAAAAAATGTCAAAGGGCCGGTTTTGAAGCTGACGGTCTCATGTATATATCAGAGAACAAATAAAACTTACTAAGTTATAAAACCATTTTTCAAATTATTATGTTTAAATAGGGAGGTGTTGAAATAAATTTTATTGTAGAGCTCATCATAAAAATCAATAATTTTATTAGAATTTTTTTTCCAGTTTGCTGACTGCTTTTGATTCTTCTCGAGTTCTAACAGTTGTTATTTCTCTCACACTGATTGTTTATGGAAGCTTTAGGTATGATTAGAATAATCTTGATTGATCTATTGAGCTCTTTTAAATTCATTTTTATTATTCCATTTATCTAACTTTTTAATAGGGGAATATCCCTTGATAATGAAAGTAATTTGGAGCAAGAAAAAAATAAAGAAAATGGGATTTGTAAAGAGGGTTCATCCACTGGTATTGTACTTTTTTCAGAAAAATTTTGTTATCTCCAATTTCAATGTTTTTTTGTTTTTTTTCAGCTTTTAAACATTTTTATTAGGTTTACATACGATTGAGTCAACTCATGCAATTGTTTTTCCTCTTGTTGCATCTGCATCACTTCTTTTTATGTTTTTCTTATTTGATTCACTCCAAATGGTTTTTGCTTTGCTGATGGCAGGTTAATTTTTTTTTATAGTTACATGTTAATGATTACAACTAATGTTTTTTAAAGCTGTTGATATTTTATACATATATATCTAGATAGACACATACATACATACATACATACATACATACATACATACATACATACATACATACATACATACATACATACATACATACATACATACATACATACATACATACATACATACATACATACATACATACATACATACAACATACATTCATACATACATATCTGTGTGTGTTATATATATATATATATATATATATATATATATATATATATATATATATATATATATATATATATATATATATATATATATATATATATTCATGCCTATTTTTCTTAATGTAGTTATATATATGTATATATATATATATATGTTCATGCCTATTTTTCTTAATGTAGTTATGGCAACAATGGCATGTTCTTTCTTACTTCTCCCTGCCAGTACTTACATCATAGGAATATGTTTCAATCCAAACAGAAGGTAAGAATGACATAATGAAGTTGTTTCTATTAAAGATAGTTATCTCAATAAATCACATTAAAAAATTAGAATGTTGTGGATAATTAAATCTGTGCATGTTACTTGTGCATGTTATGTCATGTTACTTGTGCGTGTTACTTGTTTATGTACTATTTTGATACATTTTATTTTTCATGTATGCTGAGGTGAGACTTCAAGAATTTTTTTTTTCCTAGTTTCTTTTCAAAATTTCCCATTTCTTACAGAATAACATTTCCATTTTTGGGTTGCTTCACAAGTGCAGAAATTGTGTCATTGTTCTCTTCATTCTATATTGTTTTGCTGTGGGTGTTTACTGGACATTGGTTACTCATGGATAGTTAGTTTTTTCTATATAGTGCTTAATTAGAAAAATCTACAAATTAAGGGCTACTAAAATGAATTTTTGGAAAAATAATAACTATGTGGTTGATTGTGTTTTTTAGCTCTTGCCATGGCTTTATGCATAACCATGATTGCTCTTGTTCGACTTCCAAGTTTGAAAGTATCAGTTTTGCTACTATTTGGATTGTTAGTGTATGATGTTTTTTGGGTAAGTTTTGGGTTTATTTCCTTTATCTTTGTATGGATTTAGAATCTCTACTTTGCTATAATCATTTTGTCAACTTTGTGAAATTAGGAAAGTGTTTTTGGATGATTTTTGTTTGTCATGATATAATTCCGATAATTTCGAAAATTTATATCATAAAAGTAGAATTCTATGCTGGTATTTTTTTATCTCTATAGTTTTACTTTAAAATTTAAATTGAAAATGTTTTGTAACATAAATTTTTTATAATTGCTTTGTAATTTGGACAGGTATTCTTATCAGAGCACATTTTCAGTGTCAATGTAATGGTTAATGTTGCAACACGCCAGGCATCCAATCCTGTATGTATAAAATTTTACTAGATTCTATGCTTGTGTATGAAATTCTTTAAAATAGTTTAAATTTATTATAAAAATTGTTACTTTTTTTAATAAACAAAAACCCAGACAGTAAGTTTTACTTATCTCATTTTTTACTAATTTTTTCCAGGTGAACTTCATAGCAACTCAACTTCATCTGGAGAGTGTTGTTCATCCCCCTATATCATTATCTCTTCCTGGCAAACTTGTTTTTCCCAGGTTTATAAATTTTATGTAAAATTGTTTGTAATTAAGTCAAAATTTCCCTTGTAAAACTTAAAGTAATCTTTTTTTAAACTTTTGTGTAAATTGTTTTATTTTTAGTTCAAGACATAAGGGTCAATTTTCAATGCTTGGACTTGGAGACATTGTAAGCAAGTTCAGTTTTTTTTGCCTTTTTTTTTTAAATGTATTTTTTTTGTTTTTGCATAAAACGTTAGGTTTTTTGCATTAAGTACTGTATAAAATTAAGTGTTTGTGCAAATTAATGAGTAGTGCATAAGTTATCAGAAAAATTAAAAAATCATGTGATTTGATGTAAAAAAATCTATGAAATGTTTCATTGTTTAAAACACATTTTAAATGAGGTTAAATATAGCAAGAATCTTTTCAAAAATGTAAATTTTTTTGGTAAAAAAACCATAATATAAAAAGTTGTGAAATTGTAGATCATTTTGAAAAAGAAGGAATAGCTCAACATACAATCTATGATAACTTTAAAAGACTTGAACTGGTCAGTATTTTTCTGGTCATTCAACATCATAGACTTGAGAAAAGTTGTCTGGTCTGACATCTTGGACTATAGAAAAAAAAGCCAAACAAGAGACTTGTCAAAAATCAAAAAGGAGTTAGTCAGAAAAAAAATTGGGTCTTTAATTCAGTGTAAATCAATTGACAATTGGTCATTAATTAAAAAAAAGATTATTCAACACAGAAAAAACGAAAGTACTTTTAAATGCCCTATTAAACAACAAATAAAAGCAAATAAAAGAAGCAGAAAAGCATCTCTATAAAAGGAAATCACTTCTGGTTATTGATGATGAAAGATACTTTTATTTTGCAGTTAATAACATGCCTGGAATTTCTGGCTACAACACAAACACCAAAGAAACATCCTCAGTAAGTGATTGCTTTGTTGGAAAAGAGAATTTTCTGAAAAAGTTATTAACATGGATGGCCATATCTGACCATGGTATGTTTGAGCAATTGTTTTGTACTGAGGCTGTAGCAATCAATAAATCAATCAATATTAGTGTCTAGAAAAATGGCTTCTTCCATTCATTCACAAGTATCATGGCAAGTTTTACTACTCTAAAGATTCTCTAAATTGAATGGATGTACATATCAATTATATTGATAAGGAATCCAACCCATGTAGTGTGCCTCGAGCATGGTTAATTGAGAACTTTTGAGGACTTTTGGCTCTAAAGGTTTACCAAGGAGGCTAGCAAGCTTCAACAGAGAAAGTTTTACTTGATTGCATCAAATTAAAGTTGAAAAAAAAATTGATTTAAATTGGATTGATTTGAACTGCTCATGAAAGGTGTCAAACCATAGTTAAGATCTATTGCAGATAAAGGAGTTTTTTTCATATAAGAATTAACTGATTTTTTTTATCCAAAAATAAATACTTTATTTTAGAAAATAATCATAATAGTTTTTTTCTTTATCTAAAAATATTTAAAGAATATTAAAGTTTAAAAATATTAAAGATATTAAAATTTTTTATTTTGTCAGCTTATGCATTACCTCTAAGTGAGTGTTCTTTATAAACATCATTTAAGAATGTTTGCGCTATATTTTTTTTTACACAAATGTAATTCTGGATCATATGGTAAACTGAAAATTTATAATTATTCTAGTAGTTTGAACCCTGTATTAATAATAATGATTGATTATTTTTTTTTATCAATTATTATTATTAATACAACAATACTGATAATAGTATTCTTAATAACTCTAGTTTTACATTTTAGGTGATACCAGGTTTACTGCTGTGTTTTTTACTGAGGTTTGATCATTACAAAAGTCATTCAAACAATGGACCAACATATAGATTATCATATTTTACATGTTCACTCATTGGTTACTTCCTAGGTAGCTTTTTTGCTTCTCTTTAATAAAAATAATTTGCTTTAATATAACCATTGTCTATTTAACCCTATCTGCATGAGGCTCTAAAAATTATGATCTGAAAAAATGTTGTGGACATATCTGGCCACAACCAATATAGGGTTAATAAAATTATGTAAGTATGCTCTGCTATGTTGAGGTATTGAAGCATACTGTATCTTAGAGAAGCTTGAGTTACATACAAATGCTTGAGATTCAAATAAATTTTGGTTTTACTAACTTTGTAATTATTTTTTATTTAAATGTAGTTTTTATCTAGGTTTAATTACTGCGACTGTTGCATCTGAAGTTTATCGAGCTGCACAGCCGGCTCTTTTGTATTTAGTTCCATTCACAGTTTTTCCTCTTATCACTCAAGCCTATTTTAAGGTATTTTGCTTGTTGTTAGCACCAAGAAAACAATTTATGTCAATATAAACCTTAAAGTGATCAATTAGTTGTTTTTGTTTCAGAAAAAAAGTGTAAGAAAGCCATTATGATTCTAGTAAAAGCAGTTTCTTTTTTGTGCAGTTTTTAATGCAGAACAAAACACGTTACACGATAATATATGTTAATATACGATAAAATGTTAAGCATCTACTCTAAACACTCAGTTAAGCTATGCCTCACTGAATCATAACTCGGCAATTCTCAATCATGATAATTTCACTTTTGAACTTCCCAACAAATTGATTAAAATCAAATGAAAATTTTTGCTTTATAGTTATTTTTCTGTTAAATATTTCTGTACAAGTTGGATCTCTTTTCTTAACATTATAAAACCTTGTGGATTTTATAAGATTTACCTAAGTATGCAAAAGAAAAGTTGATGTTCAAAGTGTTTACAGTTACTGAATTTTTTTTTTTTTTCTATTCAGGGGGATTTAAAAGCAATGTGGAACCATCCTACCTCTGTTTCTTCAAAGTACATAGTTTAACCTGTTGACTATAAATTCTAGGGAACCATCAAAAAAAATTTAAATTTCATGTATTATATAATATTTATATTTTATTAAGTTTATTTATAAGTACAAAGTTTCTTTTTAAAAATATTAATATTTTTGTATAAGTTAATTCATAAATAAATTTTTTGAACATGATTTTTTTTTTCATAGCAAATTTTTTTTTAATTATGAAATGTTATTCCTTTTTATTTATCTTTTTTTCAATTGTAGGATAGTAAATGTTGATATAATTGTATAATAAAATATTTGTTTTTAGAAAAACATTAGCTTTGTAAATTTATTGCATATGTAACAATATTGAAATATATTTCTTGAATAGTATTTGTTTAATAGTTTGTAGTTGACTTAAATTGCTTTGATTATTTTCTTTGCCATTTATTTCCATAGTGCTTTGCAGCATTTTGTAGCATTAAAACTTAAAAAGTTTTAATGACTCAGATTGACATGTAAATGTCATGAAATTTAGTTTAAGTTTTGAAGTAAATTAACACTTAGTCTAAAAAAATGTCGTTAAAATTAAATTATTTTTACACCTGGCAAAAAATACCATATGAAAGTATTTAGAAAAGGGTTATCAATGCATTTATTAAAACATAACATTTTAAGTTTATATATATATATATATATATATATATATATATATATATATATATATATATATATATATATATATATATATATATATATATACACATATTTTCTGTTTAGTTTCACATTTGAGATATGAAACTAAAAAATACTATGAGTATTTTTAAAGCAGGTACTTAAAAAAAAAAAAAACAACTAGGTTTAAGATTAAGTTTGTCCTTAAAACTGTTGGCTTTAGTTTTTGTTGGCTCCAGTTTTCTGTATTGAAAAGCTTTAGATGTAAATGAAGTTCATGTTAAAAAGTTTTTAGCAATTTTATAAACTTTACAAAATTTCTTGCATCATAATTAAATGTTTATACTACAAATTTCAATGTTTGGGATTAAAATTTGTTGTGTTAACATTAAAAAATAAACAAAGATTTGGAAAAGATAATAATTTAATTAGTTTTTTGTTTGTTTTTTTTACTGTTTTTCTACATAGATTAGATGATAAAGGAGATGAAATAAAATTAATTAAAATTGAAGAAGGTGCAAAATCCTGTATCTCTAAAGTTTGAGTCTTAAATTATTACATTTCTTAGCAGATGTATTTTTAATGGACGGCATCATCACTGATTTTCCTAAGGTATTTAATATAGTTTATTCTTTTCTTTTTCTTTTTTTTGATAAATATATGTGTTAATTCAATTTTTAAGGTCAACTACTATTTTTAAAAAAGGAGTAATAACATATCCTTGAGAGATTTGATGATGACATACCTTTGAGAGATTACAACATATCCTTGAGAGATTACAATATACCCTTGAGAGTTTTGATGTTTCCCCAGAAAATTAGATAAGTAGATCTGGTATAATGTTTGCTTTGTAAGGTGTGGTAATTGAAGTTATTTTCTTTTTCTCTCCACTTTTCAAAGAGAAGAGAGAATATATAAAAAAATATGTTTTACAGCCAAAATGTGAGCAATACTTTTGTTGCCTGTAAAATGTTGTTCAAATTTATACCAATACCATTACTAGAGTTGCATCCTGAATAACATGTAAATTTTCTAAGAGAATTAAAATAGTGATTTCCCTTTTTAGGCATTTACTGAGAGAGCTTCACATTGTAAACAAAACAATTTTCATAGAAAAACCAAAGATGCTTGTAAGAGTGGTGTGGCTTCTAATGTTAGGTAATCTAAAAATGATGTATGTTTAAAGTGATTTTCACTCAATCCCAAAGAGGTTGTTTTATAAAATATCAAATATTTTTATAGCTCTTGTTGTTATGCTTGAATGCTTCTTTAATGATTAGTTTAAAGGTTGCTAAATGTGTTGTGATTGGTGATTTATCAGTGGGGAAGACTAGCTTAATTAACAGGTAAAAAATGTATGAGTAAATACATGAAAGTATATGAGCAAATATGTAAGTAGGTATATAAGAAAAATATAATGCATTTGAAAATTTTCATTGTTTGAATTCACTTTTTCTTTTATTTGTTATTGTATTGGATATGTTAAATGCAATACAACCATATTGTTTTAATAAAAAAATCATTAAAATTAAGCAAGATTATTTAATTATATATAATTAAATGCTTTCAGATATTGTCGGAACTTATTTGAAAAAGATTACAAACCAACTATAGGTGTGGAATATGAGATGCGGAAGTATCAAGTTTTGAATCAAGAATTTCATTTACAAATGTAAGTATAGTGAATATTTAGTATCAAGAAGTTATTGAAGTGAATGAATTTACATAAATTTTCACTTCCTAAGTGAAAAATTCCTGAAGGCTTATATTAACTGTAAATTTATTTCTAAATTTTTACTTAGGTGGGATACATCTGGAGAGGAGCGTTTTAAGTGCATAACTGGTGCTTACTACAGAGGTGCTCATGGTACATGAATTTTTTAATCCAAGATTTTTAAATCAATTTATTAGGATTTAAAAATCAATCAAAATTTCAAACTTAATTTGAATTGTTTATTCTTTAACTTAAACTATCAAATATAATCAATGTGGGTCAAAATATAATCAATGTGGGTTAAAATGGCACTGTGCATTTTGTAGGGAAAGCTGATTTAGTTTTTTTAAAAATTTTTTTTAAGCATTTTTTATGTGGAATTAATGATATAACCCTATTCTGGCAATGAAAGCTTATTGTGAAGAGATAGTTGCTTTGCTCTATGCAGAAATGCCATTTCTACAGATGATAAAGGAAGCTAAAACATCTCTGAATGCAATTTACAGAGCCAAAAACAGTTTAAAAGATGGCACTGACAAGCCTGGTGACATCGACATGTCAAATGTAAGCCAAGATCAGGAAGGAAGCCTTCAGTTATAACGCCAGACTTGTCAGTGCCATCAAAATCTAGATTGACAAGAACCCCATCAGTTCATTGAGAAGGATGGCAAAAGACCTCAATGTGTCTGAAGCAACAGTGGGAAGAGTTATCAAAAAGAACATTATATATTGGCTCGAACCAAAATGTTTTTTCTTACTGACCAATCTTAAGGTTCTCGAACTGAACTATTCCAAAAAGCTCCTTCGCACATTGAAGAAAGAAACACCAATTTTGTTGTTCTGAGACAAAAAAATATTCTTTCACTGATCAGCTGGCAACAGCCAAACTAACCACTTCATCACCAAAAAGAATGCTAAGGCAGTCTCAGCTGTCATCAGATCCAAGCTCAAAAGTCTAAGCATCTTACAAAAATTATGGTTTTCAGACTCATTGCCTCTTTAAAAGAAAATATGCCATCTGTCTTAAAATAGACTTAAGAATGGGTGCTAAAGAGTATTTGGGCCAAATTTTAAAGACTCATGTCCTTCCTTGGATTGTTGCCAATTTCCCCTTACCCACAAGAAGTTCTCTTTATTGAAGGTGGGACTCCCTGTCACATTACAAAGACTATGCAAACCTGGCTGAGCTAAGAATCTTTGGCTCATCTGGCCACCTTTAAATATATAACAATATATAAGGTTTTATCTTTCTTTTTTGTATGATAGTAATAGCATGATAATTGTAACTTTCTTGAATTTTTAGTGGAAGTTTAATGATTTAAAATCTAGTGCAAATTTAACTAAAAAATTTGTTTAAATTATGAAAGTAGAAAATTTGTTTAAATTATCAAACTATGAAAAGAAAAGAAAAGTTTGGTTAGAAACGTATCTAGAATGAATAATTTATACAGATAAAGTTTTCACGTTTTAAGTAAAGTTTGAAACCTAAAACTTTAACTTCTAAATCTTTTTTACCCTTCACCCTTTACCTTCATTTTTAACAATTTTGACTGCCAAAACTAGCACACCTAAATTTTAAAATCTTATTGATATGGGGCTATTAAGGCTCACAAAAGTTAAAGAATGTTAAACAATATACAAAAAATTAAGAGATGATACAATCCCAATCAAAAATTTAGCACACTAAAGATTTAAATATTTTTCTGTGTAAACAGAGCTTCATAATGTTTTCCATTCTTTTGTAGGTAATTCTTTTGAAAAATGCACCATTTTTACCCACATTGAAAAGAAATTAGCTATTTTTGAATAAAGTTACTGTTGATATAAGGAATGTGCTGATGTTTGCAATATTTTGATGTACCTCAGGTATTACAATATTCTAATGTACCTCAAACCTTAAATGGACATTGTTTTTTTCTTCAGTGGTGCTTGTCGTATTTGATTTATCATCTGTTAGGTCACTAACTAACTCAAGGTATACATTTTTTGTGACATTGGCTGAATCGTCTTGATTAAGTGTTTCAACACATATAAATTAGGGCTGTCTTCTTTATAGTGAATGGTTTGAAACTGCTATAGAAAAAACCCGAAGTACAACTCCTGAGCTTTTTCTTGTGGGGAACAAAGTTGATGTTATGGTGATTGCTTTTAATTTTTTTTTTTTTTTTGTTTTGTTAAAAATCTGTTAGCTAGGGTTTTGGTCAGTATTTCTATTGCTGCCTTTCCTTTTTATGCATCTTATGAATTGCATCTTATGAATTGCTGCCTTAAATAAATCGAATCATTTTTAGACAGTTGTTGTGCTATGAGGATTACATTTCCTTTTCAAAATTCTTGAAATATTTGTTTGTTTACTATATGTTTGTTACAGAATTCATTAAAATTTTTTCACTACTCTGATGAGAAAAAATCAACTTTTTTGAATTCTTAGCTAATTGCAAGTTAATAAAAAATTTTTCTCAGAAAAATGTGGATTTAGAGCAAACACGAGAACTGGCAATAAATCTTGCAAATGAAGTCAATGCTGAATATTGGGAAGTGTCTGCAAAAACAGGTGTTTTTCTTGCTCATTTAAACTTAAATGCAATCTTAAACAGCAGTGTTAAATATCAATCGATTTCTTGGTGTACAAAAAATGTATGAGCCAAAAATTTATATTTGTGTCAAATTTGTAATTTTTTTTTATATATACTTGCATCTGATTTAGTTGTACAAAAAATATTTAGGAGAAAATGTAAAAGAACTCTTTACACGTGTCGCTGCACTTTGCTTTGATCAGGCAGTTCTTCGTGAAGTTGAAAATCTCTCTGTTAAAGTACAGTTGGGAAATGGCAAGTTAATTCCAAAAGAACAAAACAATGAGAACATAGGTTTGAATATGTTTGTGTATAATTATGGATTCATAAACCTTTCCTATACTAATTTTAATCGTTCACATCATGAATTGAGATTTTGTTGATTTGGCATTATTAAATGTTTCTTCTAACAGTTTTACAACGTAGCGTAGAACCATCGTCACAATCCTACAATGAAAAGCCCTCGAAGTGCTGCAAATAGGCTTGGAAAGACTGCTGTGTGTGTGTAAAAAACTGTGTTAAATTTTTTAACAAACTGTATATTGTTTTTATTCTCCAGATGTTTAAAGTGCAAGAGTGCTAATTTTACATTTTAGTTTAAATAATAATGTGTGAACTGTTTTGTTTTTTATCCAAATTAAAAAAGCACTAAGCTTTAGAGCTCTTTCAGGATTTTCTTCTGTAACTCAGTTAAAATTCTAATTTTTCAGTTGGTTTAAACATAAGGAAAGTTTCCTTGGTCAGCTTTTAAAATTTGGAAGGTTTTTTTATGTGAGTTGTTTGTTTTTTTTTTTTGCAGAGTTATTGATCAATTATATTAGATTAATTATATTTTCAAAGTTAACTTATTGAGCATTATAAAATTTACTTTAAGTAAGTTTGTTTTAAAATTGTAACTAAAAAAGTTATTTTATTACATTTAATTATTTAATTATGAAAAGAAAAATTTAGCTAATTTATGAATTTAGTTAATGAAAATGATATTAAGATGATTCAAATATTGCTCTCACAAAATTATTTTAAAAAAGAAAATTTTTTCCAGGTTTTACTTTAATCATTGACAGTGGTTTGCGTTTCTTTTCTATTATTTAAAGCTTTTAATGGCTCTTTCGTGTATTTTATAAAACGTTTTTTATATTAGAAAATGTTTTGTTCCCTCCTTAGTTTTGCATGTTTTACATTTTTATTAGATTTTGTTTTTTTTAATTATTTGAAATTTTGATTCCCACATTTTATGAGATGTTGTGCAATTATGGAATTGTTGCTTTTTTTTTTAAAAAAAAAAAATTGTCACCAAACTGCTTTGTTCTCTTTTCGTGCGCGTCACGTGTTTAAAATAAAGGAGAATTTTTTACCTTAATTTTTTGCAATAAAACATTTTGTTGTTGATCAACGGTTAATGTTATTTTTAAAAAAATTCAGGTATTTTAGAAATGCCTAAAGTTGCACGTCGTGAACATTTGTTCGGAATAGCACCTTGCTTAGCTGCAATTTTAGCTGGTCGAAGAAGTATTTATAAGTTGTATTTAAATGAAAAATTTGAAGAAGAAGAACCAAAAAGGTAATTGCTGTGTTGAAAATGAGTTGTTGACTTTAGGTTATTGGTAAATAGGCTAAGTGCAGACGAAATTTTTTTTCAAACATTTTTATTCAGAAAAGAACTAACTCAGTTGTTAGCAGAAGCCAATCAAAAGAATATTAAACTTGTTTATAAATCTCGACCAATCCTCGATCGATTGAGTGGCGGGAGACCACATCAGGTTGTTATTTTTGTCGTTAAAGATATTTTTGTAATTAATCTTGTTATTAAAAAAAAAACCATTTAAATCGCATTAACAGACCACTAATTGAAAAATTATTTTGAAAAATTTTAGAGTGTTGTTATGGAGGCAGGAAAACTTAGTTTGTTTCCAATTACTCGTGATAAGTACGCTTTTTGTTGATTTTCTTGTTTTTTTTTATTTTGTGGAAAGATATCTAATAACAAACCTGTTACTAACGACGTTGTTTTCCTTTTTTTTTTTAGTTACACATCTACAAACCAAGAGAAATTTATGTTAGCTCTAGATGATATTCAGGCTAGTTATGTTTTTGTGTGCCTATTTGTGTGGTTATACTACTAAAGTTATGACATTTGTCAAAGGCTTTCATGTGCACAGAACCATATAGTCAATGGCTTCTCCTTATGTATTTGTAATATGCGTAACATGCTGTAGGTATCTCCTAGTTCTTTTATGTTTACGTGTGAACACACCTCGTCTTTTATGTTACCATGTTACCATTTTAAATGCTTTGCGGATGTTAAAATATACATGTTTTAAGCCTCTTATTCAATACATGTTGTCAACCTTTTAACGTCCTTTTTTTTTATCTATATCATTAAAAGCATTTAGTTTTTTTCTTTTAATATATATATATATATATATATATATATTACTTATTATAGTGTATTAACTTTATTTTGTTCTCTTTTAATAGGATCCAATGAATTTTGGGGCTATAATTCGATCAGCAACTTACTTTGGAGTCGATCACATAATTGTGAATGAAAAAAATTCGTAAGTGAATTTTTTTTATTGAAGGGTCGTTTTTTAAACTTTTAACCCGTAATTTTTCCGGGTCGTTTTTTTTTTTTTTTTTTTTGTGATACCAAAATTTTTTTACTTTTGTTTGACTTAAATGCTAATGAACATAAAAATACTGATAAAAACTGCTTTAACAGTTGAAGTAATAAATGCGTCATACTCGTTACTGTTGATGATGTTTTTTATGATCGTTGCTCTTTTTTAGTTGTGGCCTTACACCTACTGTAAGTAAGGTCAGCTCTGGCGCAATGGAATGGCTTTCTATTTTTTCTACCAAAGATATGACGAGGTTGCTTAAGGTTAGTTTTTTTTCTTTTCTTTTTTTCGTTTGTTTTTTAAGAAACGAGATAAAAATAAAAGTTTTGTCGTAACGCTATTTTTAGTATTCATTATTTCACTAAGAACAGAACTTTGAGAAAGATGAATAAAAAAAAAGAAGATGAAATAAAACTGCTACTAAGATTCAAATGCCAATTATAAAAATATTTTAGGATACATTGAATTACGACTGGAGTGTAATAGGAACAGTAGCAAAAGATTATGATAAAGGTGAAGTGAAGTCGTGTGCGGATGTTCACCTCTCAAAAAAAAACATCCTTGTTTTAGGTAAATGTCTTTGTTCTTTTTATTTTCTGTGGTCGGGAGTTCCAAATAAATCGATTCTTTTACGATTTCATACGATAACGATTGTTTGTACTCGTTTAAAGGAAATGAAGGCTTCGGAATGAATCAATCGATAGCTGCTCTATGTACAAACCTAGTCTCAATCCCTTCATCAAATGAAAAATTACCCGAAGGACTTGATTCACTGAATGTGTCTGTGGCTACAGGTCAGTAATTATAAGTACATAGAAGTTTCCGTGTATCTTTTAAATCCATTAGAGTGTGGCATATTTTTTTTAAATCCATTAGAGTGTGGCATATTTTTTTAAAATCCATTAGAGTGTGGCATATTTTTTTAAATCCATTAGAGTGTGGCATATTTTTTTAAAATCCATTAGAGTGTGGCATATTTTTTTAAAATCCATTAGAGTGTGGCATATTTTTTTGAGTTTAGTTCTTTGAATCACGAGAATCAAAAATGTATTTTTGTCGTGAATTTATCTCAGGTATTCTATTGCACTCCTTGATGCGCAAGTGATGTCTCGTACGAGTCATAAAACTCGAAACCCCAAATGGCTACAAGTACGTTATTTTTGGTCAGGATTTTGAAAAACAGTTAACGACCTCAAGTTAAAATATTTTTTAGTTTTGAAATATTTCTATAAAAGGACGTAGTTAAGCAAAAATTAACCGATCCACACTAAAGTTGGTAATGAAAAGTTGAAGGTTTTTTATTGTTTTTTCCTAATTTCGCATCAAATTTTTTAACATATTTTGGATTTGAGATTAAATGGAGATTTTTTTTTTTTAATTTTTTGAAGAAAATTTACTTTTGTCTTAGAGATATTATCATTTTTGTTTTTTGTGGATAGAATCATTTTTACTTAACAACGTCCAATAATTCTTTTTTTTTGATAATTTGGTGAAAACGTTTTCGTCGTTGTGCAAAGCACTTTTTAAATAAATGTTCCATCATGAAGAACAAATTCGGATATTTTTTTTTCTCTTGGTCAATTTTGACTTGCCACTATTTTTGTGTGTGGATCGCTCAGCTGATTTCAGTCCCTCATTCAGCCCCTTCAATAGACCTTAGTAAAACATTTGTTGATGAGTCATTTTTCTTTAAAAGCGTTTACTCTCATACCTATAATTTGAAAGTGGCGTAACGTTCCTAAAATATCCTTTTAAATAAAAGAGTTCCTAATCTTAGTGGTTGTTTTACTGTAATCGGACCAATTAAATTGCGAGTTTTGTTAATTAACGACTTCCAATAGTTTACGCTTCCGCAATAAAGTTACATTTGTTCAATTTAAAATCAAGATGGATCCCTTAAACAACTCACAAGATCTTTCTGCAGACAAGGTCAAAGAAATTTCCACAATTGAAAATCCAACTGCTTTTTCAGAAATCAAGGAGGAAAATTGTCAAACAACTTTTGGAAAAGAGAATTCGGTTTATCAAGACGTCCCTGATACATCACATGTGAACCAAAATGTCAACGAGGAAATAGAACATATAACTTGTGAAAAAGAAAATTCAATTCCTGCAGGTATTATTATGCCTATCTATTAACAATCGATAATTATTTTGGCACTAAGAGAAATATTTTGAAACCATTCAAAATATGAAAATAAAATCAGAATCACTTTCCTTTTGAAAAATTTTTAAATAAAGCGTTTTTTGACACCAGTTTCGCTCTGTTTTTAACAAAAGATTAGGTTTCGTTTCGTTAAGGCATTCCTCTCGGGAGATTCAAAAAACATACTATTTGCATAATAAATAACAAAATAACAGAACAAGAATAGCCTTTTTTGTTAAAGGATTTTGTTTACAAGAAAAATTAAATTCACTTGCTGGAGCATTTGTTTACATAAAATGTTTGCAAAAAGCTTTTGCGAAAACCTGTGTCCTACTGTGATCGAGGCAGTAATTAAAAAAAAAAAAAAGTGAGACCCATACCCCACCCCCCGACCCCCACCCCCGCTATTTAAGTAATCTTCCTAAACAAAAAGGGTGAGAATGAAAAAAAGTTTCATTTGGCAGAAAAAAGACGTGAAAATATTTAAATATTATTAAGGAAATAAAATCCTAAAATACTTAGTTTTGCAATTCAGGTCTTTAAAATTTTGAATGTTTGAGAATTGGAAAGAGTACTGATGTTCTTATATAAATTACAATATAATTATGTTCTTATATAAATTGAAACCATTCACTGCAAAGTGTTAAAACTATTGCCTCATGTGGGATATATTTCTAAGATTTCCATGGTGTTTTAAATTACATCAATAAATCAGTTTACCAAATTGATTACGATGTTTGTCACGTCAAGAAAAAAAAAACACAAATGAAATTTGTAACGAGCAAGTCTGTAAAAAAAGCGAATTTATTGTGAGCGTTCTTATCAAAACTATGGAGTATTTTAAAAAATGCTATTGAAGATATATTTAACTAAGGATAGCCTGTTTGTGGTATAAAGAAGTAAAAAATTTTTAGGAGTTTTCTCAAATTTCACTTCTAAGAAAAATACACACGTAGCAATAGTAAAGTTTATATTAATATTATAACACCGCTCAATTTAAATGTACTTTCATTAAAAAACCAACTAGACTAGAATAAAATAATGCTCAATTATAGCTGGGATAAATCTTTTAAACAAAGCCCCAGTGACAACCTGAACGGACTGAAGCAGTTATTCTAATTTGATCTTTTTTACTTTTTATGAGCGAAGAATTAAGTTAGGATGCCATAATATAGGACGCCATAAGTTAGGACGCCATAAGTTAGGATGCCATAAGTTAAGACGCCATGAGAAAACGTATTCTTGCCTACTACGGCACTAATGTGGTAAAAAGTTGTTTAAACTCTTGAATGGAAAAGTATGACGATTTTAAAACAGCACTTTTTTTTTTAAACGTTCGCCGCATTTCTTTTAACTTATTAATAAACATTTGTTGTAATTCTCATGATTTATTGCCAGTAATCCTCCGTTTGTTAACTTTAATCGCGAAAACTTAATAAGATACAAAAGTATGCAAATCATTTTGTATCTGACAAGTTTGAGTATAGAAAATTTTTTAATAAATTTTTTTTTCCTATTTAAGTTTAAAGCTAATGCAGCTTCAGCTGTAATATTATTATGCTTTATGCGTCCTTTTTTCTCTTTGAATCATCCCCCTCCGACATCTGTAAAAACTTTATAAGACGTTTCTATCGGAAAAATAACACCTAATAAAGTACTTTAATTTCAAAAGATAAATTAACTATATTTGTTGTCTCTAACTTTTCATTTATTAACATTCTTTTATAGAAATTTTCGACACAAGAAAATGTTTTTCCACATTTACTCTAAAAAAACAAGAAGACTCTAAAATCCTGGGTATACCCGCTTTTCAAATAAAAACCTATAAAAATCTTATTGTTGTTAGCCTTGGTTTTTTATTCTTGTTTACTGCATTTCAAGCGTTGCAGAATCTCCAAAGTAGTATTCATCAGGATAAAAATTTAGGATTCGCTTCGCTTATTGTTATTTATGCGTCTTTGTTGATATCCTGCATGTTTGTTCCGCCTTTGGTGATTGGAAAACTTGGATGCAAATACACCATCATTGTTTCCATGTGCGGCTATGTGCTATATACAGCCTCCATGTTTTATCCAAGATATTGGACTATAATTTCAGCGTCTGCAATACTTGGTAAACTAAATGTTGAACTTTTTTTATGAATTGTAAAAGCTTGACTTATCATTTCTCGCATTTAACAAATTTGTAAATTATTTAAGGTTGTACTTTTTTAAAAAAATTTGTTTACTTAAAAGAAAAAGGGTTCTTCTCGTAGGTTTTTCTGGAGCACCCCTTTGGTCTGCAAAATGCTCTTATTTGACTTCTTCTGGTATTAGATATGGAAGACAAATGAAACTATTAGAGGACAATGTTGTCACGAACTTTTTCGGCATTTTTTTTCTCATTTTTCAAACTGGTCAAATTTGGGGAAACCTTCTTTCAACATTAGTTCTTAAAGAGTCAGGTACTTTTTGAAATTTTTTTTCCTTCAACAAAAGCATGTTTTGATAAATTTTGGACTATAGTATGTGGGCTATAAATTTGGTTTACATCTTAAAAAAAAAAATAAAACACTCATGGTTTGAGATCTATTAAACATATTTAGTTTGCTATTTAATTTGTATGTGTAATTTTTATTGTCTTTATCTAATTGAATTAATCCATGACATATTGAAATGGGGTTTGAGGGCTAGCGCTTAATGACTAAAATAGATCTTTTTTCCTTTAAGGAGGTAAATTTAATATAACTGGGACTGATGTTGGAAAAATATGTGGTAAAAACTATTGCCCGTCAACCTCCATATCGTCGCAGCAGCAAACAAGCAAATCAACAGTTACGACGCTGATGAGTATATATTTGGCCTTTGGTCTTTTAGCAATAGCTGTAATTTTTATCTTTCTTGATAAAATAAAAGTTGTTCGGGGAAATGAAAAAAGAGGCGTTTTCAATTTGCTAATTGCCACTTTCAAACATTTGAAGAACAGGAAAATGCAGTTAATGGTACCGTTAACCATGTTTTGTGGTCTTGAACAAGGCTTTGTTTTCGGAGATTTTACTAAGGTATTTAACAGATTTTTTAATTCGTATATCTTGCAATTCATGTCCTTACAAAGCTATTTTCAAACAAGAAATCGAAAAGTATTTGTTTAAAAATACATTTTACAAAAGTGAAAAAAATTGAGTGATTTAGGCAAAAAAAACCCTTTAAACTCGTCTACATCAGTTTTTCTTCCTGGGAGCCCTAAGTTTATAGGAACTAAAATAGCGGTTCATATGGTACAGTTTCCAATTAAACTGATACCTCACAACAAAACTAATAGCTAAGCGGTACATTTTGCTTACCAACCGTTCTAACTCACGAGCGGTAAAAGATTAAGTGAACAACTTGTTTACATGTTTCTTAGGCATTTGTGACGTGTTCGTTGGGAATTGAAAAAGTTGGTCTAATAATGATTTGTTTCGGTGCAGTAGATGCTACCTTCTCGTTACTTCTTAGCAAAATTGTCAAGTGGACAGGAAGACCTATTATGATGGCTGTAGCATCCGTTATCAACCTCGGATTGCTGATAACATTCTTAATATGGCAGTCCACAGACACGACTGTTTTTATATATTTTGTAGGTGCAGGATTGTGGGGATTTTCCGATGCTGTTTGGCAAACTCAAGTAAACGGTATTACACAAAGATAATATATCCAGCTTAATATATAAACAGGATAATATGTTAACTTGATAATATATATGCCGAGCAATACATAAACAGGATAATATATAAAAAGTATAGTAATACATAAAAGATCAATAATATGCATACATACATACACACATACATGCTTTCATACATACATACATACATACATACATACATACATACATACATACATACATACATACATACATACATACATACATACATACATACATACATACATACATACATACATACATACATACATACATACATACATACATACATACATACATACATACATACATACATACATACATACATACATACATACATACATACATACATACATACATACATACATACATACATACATACATACATACATACATACGTACGTACGTACGTACGTACGTACGTACGTACGTACATACATACATACATACATACATACATACATACATACATACATACATACATACATACATACATACATACATACATACATACATACATACATACATACATACATACATACATATATGTATATATATTTGTAACTTGATACATTAGTACTTTATTAATACCTTTACTGTTATTACCTGATGTTATAAAATAAAACATATATATATATATATATATATATATATATATATATATATATATATATATATATATATATATATATATATATATATATCAGTATATCTCAATATTTTAGCATTTTTCGGCATTCTTTTTCCGACAAACCAAGAAGCAGCATTTTCGAATTTCCGTCTGTGGGAATCATTAGGGTTCGTAATTTCGTTTGCTTACGGGAATGCTCTTTGTATCAATGCTAAGCTTTACATACTAATTGGTTTTTTGGTCGTGGGTATATTTTTATACGGCGTGGTTGAATGGTTGAGAAGCATCGAGGCACAGCGAGCTATTGAAGTAAAAACGATGAAAGATATACAAACGGAGTTTCAAAGTTCTTCCGAACGTTGAAACTGCTATTTATTTAGAGTTAAATGATGAGAATTGTTCTATGCTTTTTATTACTACCGCTGTAGTTTTTGCTGCTGTGGTTTTTGTTGTTGTTAAATAAATTTTACTGTTCTGTTTTCATTGTCAACTTTATTTTATAAAAACTCTTCCTCGCACTCTATAGTCCCATTTTTAGATAGGATTTTTAGATAGGATCTTATTTTTTAAAGAGTCCTCTTAGAATCCTCTTAGAATTAAGAACTTGTATTCTTCAGCTGTTACATTATTTTCTTTTGAATAAGCGTTAAATTTCATTTGTGTAGAATTTAAATCACTATAATTCTATTTCTTACTATTTCTAAATTGAAAATATCGAAAATAAGTTTTTGAATTTAATAATTGTTTAATGTTTTTTAATAATTGTTCTGTCAGTTTTTTTTGTAATTTGGTTTAAGTGAAAAACCTTTATTGAAAGTAAACATATGAAAAGTTACATTAAGTTAATGTCTCCATCTTTTAAACATATCAAAAGTTACATTAAGTTAATGTCTCCATCTTTTAAACATATCAAAAGTTACATTAAGTTAATGTCTCCATCTTTTAAACATATCAAAAGTTACATTAAGTTAATGTCTCCATCTTTTAAACATATCAAAAGTTACATTAAGTTAATGTCTCCATCTTTTAAAGGTTTAGATTCCAATTTTGGTTTTTCATTTATTTCTATGTAAGGGAATAATTTTAAGAATATAGCAAGCAATTATATCGCACAATTATTTTATAAATATTTTCCTTTATTTGGTTACTTTTTAAATACTGCTTGTACAAATCTGTCATAGACGTGTAAATATATTTTATTCATATGTTATTCAAAGTCTTTTTAATTGAAATTAAAATTTAAAAACTGCAAAAAGGGAAGAAAAAAAGCATTGACAAATATAGTTTAAAGATTATACGAGGAAGAGCCATACTCTCGATAGAGTCCACCTGATGATGACAAGGAAGAAGAAAATCAGAAAAAAGAAAAACCGATGCGAAAATGCAGTGGCACCTAGTGTCAATAAAAACCGAACAAGAGATATAAGCTTAATTTTTCTCGAAACGAAGTTAAAGTGAAAGAGTATTTGTTTTTCGTTTTGTCAAAGTTGATCAGTTTAAGTTTCCGACATCGTAGTGTGGAAACGTTCTTGCGTACACACACTTAATCTGTTATGACGAACAGCTGTTTCGACGAATAGCTGTTATGACGGACAGTTGTCAATGTTTCAACAAGTCAAATCACAATAATTAACAACTTTCCACACCAAAAGTTGAAATTTAAAACTGAGAGCAAAAAAAAGAAGCTAAAATCAATATCAATTAGTATTGTAGAAACAAAATCTGAAATGAAAGAGTCATAAGCTTGGAAAAGAAAATGAAAGCCTCATGCTACAAACGTTTTGTATACGCATAAAATGAAACTATTTTAAAATCATCTGTCCTCCCAAATAAGTTCTTGCGTAATGTTTTGAATAAATACATCGGCCAACGCACTAAATCATGCGTGTGACCATGCACTACGGATTGTAGAACTTGTTTCTGGCATTTTTTCTTAAGATATTCAGACGAAGTTCTGAAAAAATTCTGAACTCGATATTGTTTACCTTATCTAAAGTATGCTTTAATTTTTTTTTGGAGGTCAAAAAAAAAAAAACGGTTCATTAAATTACTTTTAATCATTTGGCAATTTGTAAATTAGAGAATCAGAAACGATCAAATTTAATTCTCGCAAAAAAATTTTTTTTTTAAATTTTCTTTATTACTTAAAAGTAATTTTTACTTTTATTTTGTTGGGTTTAAATGAAACTTAAATTTAATTCAAAGCCATAAACCAAATGAATCACAAACCTCAAGTGTAAAGCTATTGTTCTAGTTTACCCTCTTAAATTTGAAACGGCAAAATAGTTTTGTATCAATCTCATTTTTTTAAATTATCAAAATCTGAACTTCACGTGGAGATAAAAAATAACGTGGAGATATAAAATAAGCTTAAGGAATTAAAAAGTCGACTGATGTTTATTAGTTTTTTAAATTTTATTTAAAAAAGACTTCATTGAACTTCAGTCAATGTTTGCTTATTGATTTTGCTTTTTTTGATTATATCTTTGTGAAATGTTTGCTGAGAAATTCATTTAAAAATTACCTACCCTTTTGTTCACTCAAAGTTCTCGCTCAGAGGGTCACACGAGTGTTTAAACAAGATTAAAAACAAATTATTTTCTTCAATAATATTTGTCGTTGAAGTAAAAAGTATCTGGAGATCTTTCAACTGCTTTAAAACCTTTATAACAGATTGAAACAAAAGATATATAGGATTCCGATCGAAGCGAAAGAGAAAAATTCGATCGAAGCGAAAGAGAAAAATTCTCAGGTAAAAAGAAAAGGAAAATTTTCCCAAAAATGTTTTTCACGATTTCGGTATAAACTTTCCCACCCTAACGTAAATAGATTTTTTATTTGATTTTTTTTTTTTAACTTTTGATTTCAGTTTCAATTGCAAAAGATTTTTGTTGGTGTTTCATCTCATCATATCAAAAGATTTGAAGTAGTAAATTAAAACGTTTTACTATTAACCAGTCGTCCTTTCCTTTAACAGCATTTTTTTTACTGAACTTTAAATGCCCGACATTTTTTTGTAACATTTAGGTTTAAAAATAATGAAGCATACCACGTGACGTAAGACAAGAGTTAAAAAAAAACAAACAAACAAAAACAAACAAACAAAAACATTCTATAAATGTACATCGTCACGGCATGGATAAAAACCTCCTAATTTATCAAGCAGTATATTTATTGACCACCATAAAAAGAAAAATGTCTTGTGATTTCTAAACATCTCTTTATGTTTACATGTTTTGCAAGTTTAATTGAATGATCCTATTGTTCTAATGACGTTTAGAAATCCAATTCAAACTATCTGAGTCGAGTTCCTTGTTCTTAAAACGATAATCTAGCTGGGTAAAGTTTTTGTCTATTCCAGATTCTTTAATATTTAACCGCAAAAAACTAACAAATTTTAATTTTTCGGTTTTTAGAAGCTTTTTTAATTAATTTTGTGTGAAGAGAAAGTGTGAATGTTTCAAGAGATTTACAACTTCTTTGTTATTTCATGTGAAAAGACACTTGATTACAAACCTTAAGCCACTTTTTTTGTTCTTATGGAGGAGTGTTGGAGGAATCATTTTATTTGTAAAAGCCTCATGAACGTTTTTATATTAAATTCATTCAAAATAAAATAAGGATTTCTCTATTTTTGCATAGTGCAATGTCAGTCGCTGTTTTAGTGAATGGCAATAAAAATGGTAATGATGATGATGACGATGATGATGATGATGATGATGATGATGATGATGATGATGATGATGATGATGATGATGATGATGATGATGATGATGATGATGATGATGATGATAATGATGGTGATAATGATGATATACAGAAATAGATCTTTTTATAAAAATGTATACACATAAATGGGTATATTTATTTATACGTATTTAAAGATTTATACGTATATATATATATATATATATATATATATATATATATATATATATATATATATATATATATATATATATATATATATATATATATATATACATGTAAACATAACTAAAAAATTGCCTTAGAATATTTAAAATGACGACTGATTCAGAGAAGCAAGACGACTTAAAAGAAGAAAATTCAAATTTGCGTGTAAAGACCTACAAAAATCTTGCAGTTGTTAGCCTCGGATTTCTTTTTCTATTTACGGCATTTCAAGCGTTGCAGAATCTCCAAAGTAGCATACACAAAGATGAGAACCTTGGGTTTGTTTCATTGATAGCAATTTATGCTTCACTTCTCATATCCTGTATGTTTGTTCCCCCGTTAGTTATTGGAAAACTTGGTTGCAAATACACTTTGGTACTTTCAATGTTTGGTTACGTATCATATACAATATCTATGTTTTATCCAAGATATTGGACGGTGGTTCCTGCATCTGTATTGTTAGGTAGACTTTTCATAAAAATATTCGTTTAATTTATATTTTTATTCTTTGTTAGCAATATGTGCACTAATATGAGGGCTCTTTTCTAAATGAACCCTTATGTTAGGGTTCCATGAGTTGGGTTCAAACCTTATTAACCAAAAACCTTAATATGAAAACTTGTTCTAAACTTATTACTTAAAACGCTGGTGCTTCCCGAGCTTTACGTGACCTTTGTTTTATAACAAATATTTTTCATACAAACAGGTTTTTCTGGAGCCCCGCTATGGTCTGCTAAATGCTCATACGTAACCTCTTCTGGAATCAGATATGGAAAACACATGAAAGTATCAGAGGATAATATGGTTACAAAATTCTTCGGAATTTTTTTCCTCGTTTTTCAAAGTGGACAGATATGGGGAAATCTTATATCTTCTTTGATTCTAAAACCATCAGGTAGGAAGCTCAAACTTTTACTTCCGTTTTTAACGAACAAAACGTTTAACAGTAACTCTTAGCAATACTCTCAGTAATTTAAAGAAAAAACGTTTAGAAGACGATTGCTGTTTCCACAAGCAGGTATCAATAATAAAAGGACCAGAAAAGTTCGGGGATAATACAACACACAAAACTCAGGCTAATTACCCAACAAAAGTAGGGTGATTGATCTGAGTGGTGTGCTTTGCACTCTACATCTGTAAATATTGCCTGGCTCACTGAGTTAGGTTTTTCTCACCATTATAACATCAAATGTTTTGTTTTAAGGCGGTAAGTTTAATTTGAATGGAACAAATGTTGGGAAAATATGTGGTAGAAACTACTGTCCTTCTACATCCATTTCGTCTCAGCAAGAAACGAGCAAATCAATAGTTACCACACTTATGAGTATATACTTGGGCTTCGGCTTATTAGCGATTCTTGTTGTATTCGTTTTCTTGGACAAAATTAAAATCGTTCGAGGCAATCAAAAGAGAGGAGTATGCGACTTGTTCATAGCCACACTGAAGCATTTAAAGAACAAAAAAATGCAGTTATTAATACCTTTGACATTGTTCAGCGGACTTGAACAAGGTTTTGTTTTCGGGGACTTCACCAAGGTAAGCCACACTTCAAGAGAAAGCTTTAGAAAGAAAAAATAACACGTAGAAGAAAACTTTATAACAAAAATAACTATTAATTTAACAAATACTTTCAACATAAAGTTTAAAAAAAAGTAAAAAATAAGTGCAACACGCAGTTACCTTTTCATCCATAGTAAAAACACACTAAATATAAAAAAATAATAATTACATAAATTACTTTTAAAAATACTCTGAAAAATAAGTTTCGTGAAAAGATAAGCTAGCACATTTTTTTGTTCTTTTATAATTTCTTGTTTTTATGTTTATCATATCATATAAACATGATAACAAGAAGTTGCCATATTTTGTTATCATGTTTATCCGTTATCAAGGCTTTTATCACGTGCTCATTGGGTATTGAGAAAGTTGGGGTAATTATGATTTGCTTCGGAGCTGTGGATGCCATTTTTTCTTTGCTTCTCAGCAGTATTGTTAAATGGACGGGAAGACCTCTTATGATGTCGGCTGCCGCATTGATTAATTTTGGTTTGTTAGCAACGTTTTTGATATGGGAGCCAACCGAAAATACTATATACGTTTACTACATTGGTGCAGGATTATGGGGATTTGCTGATGCTGTCTGGCAAACTCAAGTTAACGGTGACGTATTTTCATAATTTAGATTTTTTAGATCTTTTAATCTAGAACATAAGTTCCCAGTTTCCCATTTCAAAATCACGCAGGTTCAAATTAAAAAAAAAAAGCGAGTGGTGATAAAGTTCTATTATGCCATTGTTATTTTAATTTTTTTGTTTATTTAAAACTTTTAATTAAAAACATACTTGTGTTTTGTTTTTAAATATATAAATTTTATCATATTTTTCAGCATTCTACGGTCTGCTATTTCCAACTAATCAAGAAGCAGCTTTTTCAAATTATCGTCTATGGGAGTCTCTCGGCTTTGTTATTTCGTTTGGATACGGAAACGCTTTGTGTATTAATGCTAAGCTTTACATACTCATTGCAATGTTGATATTAGGTGTTTCATTCTACGGAGTTATTGAATGGATAAGGAAAGACGAAGCAAAAAGTAAATACAAGTTCCAAACTCTGACTGGAACAATGGAGAAGATTGAATCTTGAATTAAAAAGAAATTATTTAAACAAGCAGTTAAAAAACCAATTTTTTCAATTAACCTCATCAGCTTATTATACATGTATTAAACATTATATATGTATATGTATATATACTATTAAATAAAGACTTTCAATAAGATTTTAGTCAACATCTGTTCAAATGAAACAACTTTTTGGGTGCAAAAATTAATGTCTAGATATTCAACAACTAAAATGATTGACAACTTTTTTTAGAGGCTTCGGAAACCATTTTGACTAAACGCGAACAATAAGTTCGCTCAACTCCGTTGAACGTTTTTTCGAAACACGAAACAGACTTAAATTTTTTCGAAGCGCATAAAGTTTTTTCGAAGTCCGAAATATTTTTATAAGTTGGGAAGGTTTTTCATCGAAGTTTGAAAACATTCTTTGCGTCTCGGAGTTTTATACGGAAATAATAGAAAAAGAAGTGTAGTTTTTTAAGAGATTTTAACTTCAAATTGCATGACATTTAGTGAAAAAAAAAATAACAATAAAAAAATATTGATTATTACATTGAGACTTTTTTGAAATGATTTTAATCATTTTTCACTGTAACATCTTCATGTATAAAGTTATTATAAAATATGAATGAACTTGATGATGATAGTTGATGATGCTGAAGTTCTCTTCTTGGCTGGGGGTCCAGCTAAGTCTTGAATAGACTTTCCCTAATAATTCTGATTTTCGGATGATCTTTAGATTTTTCTGATCTTTTTTCTGATCTTTTTTCTGATCTTTTTTCTGATCTTTTTTCTGATCTTTTTTCTGATCTTTTTTCTGATCTTCGGATGTCTTTAGATTTTTTTGATTCTGACTTCTGAGTTCCAGTACGGTATACAGTCCGGAAGGCATAACTTGCGGCTAATTCTGACAAATGCTTTTTTTCTTTGACATTTATTGACGTCCACTTTACAACAATTGTGTCTCCGTAGTGTTTGAATAGACTATAGTGATATGGCCATTAATATACCATTAATGCCCACTTTTAAGCTAAAATGAGCACGTGCTCAAACTTGAAGAGTATGAATATTTTAAAAGTAAAAGAATTTGAGTGGAAGAATTTTTTAGCTGTTTGATAACATTACACAAAAATCGAGAAGTTCTTACCATTCCTAAATATGGACATCGTCTGCAGAAAAAAGTTCAAGTATACTTGATTAAAATCACGGCATTTTGTAAATAGGAAAACCAACAGGGTCAATTGAGGTAAAATAAAAACAAAATTAAAATTTCCTAATATTCTTAAATAATAATTTAGATAATCATTCGAATAAAAGTTCGAATAAAAATTCGAAAAAAAGTTAGAATATTTATATAGTAATATTTATATTAATATAATATGATAATAGTAATAATAATAGTAATGATGATGAAGATGATGATGATGATGATGATGATGATGATGATGATGATGATGATGATGATGATGATGATGATGATGATGATGATGATGATGATGATGATGATGATGATGATGATGATGATGATGATGATAATGATAGTAATAATATTAATAATGAGGATGATGATTATAATAGTATTTCACTACTAATAATAGAAATGAGAAACCTATATTTTAGTTCAATTCTAGTCTAATACTCAGATCTAGCCTGTATGATTGTTCCATTTAAAATTAATATTTCTAAGTAATTTACGCTTTTTGCTGAATGTTCGACGTAATTCTAGCCTACTTCTCATATTTTTAGCTTATGTCAATATTAGTTTTAAAATTGAAACTTCAATGTGGGTTAAGTCTTTCTTCTGAATGACTACTTTAGTTCTAGCTAAATCTTCGTATTTCTCGCCCGTGTCAAAATCTGCTCGATTAAACGAAGACGGAATATATTATGATTTTACTGATGTTTATTAGAGTGTAATTTATGAATATCACTTGCATCACAAGAATTATCAATCATTAGTAATGCTCATAGTATCAATTTAGTATATCAATATCAATCTAGTTATAATATATGTAAAGACCGTTTTTCATAGGATTCCTACAAATTTCTTCTCAGGGTTGTTTTATTTATCATACAAGTAATGTGTGTAAAATTTTCATAACGTTCATGTAATCATTATACTTTTTTTTTCATTATAAGTTTTTATTGTTAGAGTGAAACAAAATTGATGAAAAAATTTTCTGCTAAAACAAGAGCCAACGAAAGTATAAAAAGCTCATACACGTTTGTGAGAGTTCATTTGTACATAAGTTGTATACGGTGTTTGCATGCGTCTGTTCGTACAATTACTTTAGTCTCGTTTTGTATTTTAGGGTTTAAATAAAATTTAAATTTAATCAAAGCTCTAATAATATGAGTCACTAACTTTAAGTGTAAAGTTACAGCGCAAGTTCTCCCTGTTAAGTTTGAAACGGCAAACGAATTTATGATCTCATTTTTTTTCAATAATCAAATTTTGAAAATTTTAGCTGTAAGACCATTTTTGACCATATGACCAATCATTAACACATGGTCAAATTATTGGTTAAAATTTTTGAATGGTGATTAAATGATTTATATAATTTCAACCACATGCTCAACGATCAACATATGGTTAAAATAGTGGTTAAAAAGGAAAAATATGTATTTATCAATTTCAACCATAGAAGCTACCATCAACACATAGTCAGTTTAGAAATAAAAAAATTTAAAAAAATCTATTGATCAAATTTAATCATGAAAGCAACCATAAAATTATGGTAAGATTTTATCCATTTATTTTAATTGCAACTAAAGATTCAAATTTCTCTATCGCAACCATTAACAACCATCAACACATGATTAAATCTTTCAGATTGTATTCGCAAGGTGGGTATATGATTTTTTACTAAATAACATGTCAGTAATTAACGTGGAATATTGAACAAGTATTTATCATTTTTCCATGAGTTAAATGAATCTGAATAATTAACCCATATTACTAAAGACTTTGTTTTTATTTTTCTCAATATATTTTCAATCCTAAATACACCTTGTTTTGGTTTTTGCCTTACTTCTTCAGTCCATCTGGTTGTGTGACCCTTTCCGATGACAGACTTTTTCTTGCTTATTCTTACTCTATCACCAACTGAAAACTTTGGTTTTAGTTTCAATACTGCTACTATAAAATTTTCTGGATATAAGTTTTTCCACGCTATATTTTCATTCGTCTTTAAGATAGCTTTAACAGGATTTATTTTAATCGAAGAATGAATAGCATTATTAAATTCTTTGACTAGGTCATCCAAAACGTTTAAATATACATGATCTAAATTAGCGGTAAAGTATTTCCACGCTTTTTTTTATTGTACGACTCCATCTTTCTACTATAAGATTATTCTTCATTTTCGGTTGAGTATATCTCAATTATGCTTTGTACATCTATTGTAAAGTTATGTCCTTTAAAATCAAAATTTTGCCTGGCTTTCTTTCACTGAATAAATATTTAAATGCTTTTGATACCGTTTCACCAATTTTACTTATTAGAGGAATCAACCAAATCTTATTTGGAGAAAAAATCAATGACTGCTTGTAGATACTTTATATCTTTGTTAACTTTGGAAAATGCTTACATATTAACAAGATCAGCAGCCCATATATCATCTAAATTATGAACAATAAATTTTCTTTTTGCATATTTACTCTTTTCTTGTTTATGTAATTAATTACCTTGTATATGTAATATGCAACTAATTAAAACAGTAGAGCTTGCTAGTCACTCTTGGAGTCTATATATATATATATATATATATATATATATATATATATATATATATATATATATATATATATATATATATATATAGGGGAGAACCTTAATAAATGGGACGATTATTGAATGGGACAAACTCAGATTCTTATAGAAGCATCGATGTAAGGATATTCAAATTCCTGTAACAAAGAGTGATAAAAACAAGAACTCAACTGACCGACTCATCCATCCTATTGCTCTATGACCGTAATGACAATGGATGTTATTGTGTTTACGAATGTAAAAAGTAATTTTTAAAAATGACTTTTTTTCTGACTTTGCAGCAATTTTTGAAGTTACGGAAAATAAAATTCCATGCTTAAATAGATAGCAATCTCTAGTACTACAGTGAAGTAAAACATTCAAGCTTAATTAATGGTGTTTTTGGTGTGACTAATCATTTTTGGATAAACTGATGCGCATATTGAATGGGATAAAATACTACCTATTGAATGAATTTAACAAAGTATTATTTACAGCTTAGCAGAGGAATGCTGCAGTCCCTTACTTTTATCCCCATGGGTAATGGATATTATTTACACACTTTTATACTGCAATATTTTACTTAAATAAAAATAACTAAATATAATATTCTAAAATGAGAAAGTTCTGCTTTGATTGAAATTTAATTAGAACTAAAACGTTTAAAGTTAAAAATATTTTTTGTGTGGTCTTTATGTATGTATCTATATATTTAACTACATTTACAATTAATAAACTTATTTGAAAAATGATTGAATTAAATACGTTTATTTTTTAATTCTTTTATGTTTGCCCCATTCAATGAGACATACTTAATGAGTGGGACAAATGTCATGCTCCAATAAAGTTCTCTTTTTTCCAATAGCCAAATGCAAATCCAGTTTTTTTGTTTTACCATATCATTGAGCAAGAGTCGGTGGTTATCAAACATAATTAAATATATATATTAAACAATTTTATCTACGTTTAAAAAGCATTTTGCAAAAACTGTCCCATTCATTGAGGTTTTCCCTTAAGAAATGTATATATTGTATATATGTATATATATATATATATATATATATATATATATATATATATATATATATATATATATATATATATATATATATATATATATATATATATATTGTCAACCCCATTCCAAACATCACCTTTGTTCCAATAATCTCCAAAAAGTTATAGGCTCTTTTTCTATTGGTGGTTTTGGACACGAAGCAATCCATGGTTTTTCTTGGATTTGATATAATTCTCACAAACAATGTTGTAATACTCATTACAATTATCTAACACTTCTTCATTTAATGAAAATAATGGTTGATTTCTTAGGAATTCATCTGTGGATCAATTTGCGCTAATTGATTGTAGGTTTTATCTATAGTTCAAATTTCTTAAGTTAACTTTTGTAGAATGTATGTCATAAGTGTGTCATATAGTAGTGTTTACTAGATGCTTCTTTGATTAAGTTCAACTCATAGCTGTTCAAAAGTTTGTGCCAATGTTGGCATCCAGTTATTTTTACAGCACTTTATTTTTTTTATTGAAACACCTTTGATTGGTTTCACAAGTATATTATCAATGTTTGCCTATTTTTTTCTGAGGCAATAACTCAAAAAAGCTATTTTTGGCTTTTGTGGAATGGGCAATAGATGATGAGTTTCTTGGAAATATCTAAGAAATGTACATTTACAACATCTCTCAAGACTTGAAGTGGCTCCTTAAGTTCAATGATTAAGTCCAGCATTATAGCATTTGAATTCGAGTGAGTTGTAAAAAGTTTGTTAGAAAAATGTATTTGACCAATTAGGTTCTAGATACCAATGCAATATATTTTATATGTTGTTTGAAATTATACAAGTCGTTTATATCTTTTATTAAACTTATTTGATATTTTAAAAACCTCATTCAACCAGTTTTTTTGAAATGAATGTTGTTAAATAAAAGAACATAATCCTCGTTTTGTCTCGTTTTTTAACTTTATTTCGGTAAATACAGCTCACGTTGTTAGTTTTCATGACTCATAAACAAGTATTGATGATTTTTATTGTATATATGGTATAGCTCGTGAGATAAATAGAAATAAATATACAATTTGATTTTTATACAATTTGATAGATCTTTTCAAAATAGTCTTTAGGGGGTTCATCCCCTTTAAAATTGCAATAATGTGATTTTTTTTTAATTTTGGTTTTTTCATGCTTTAAGAATAAAAATTTGTTTTAAATAAAAAAAGAGTAGGTGTAAAGAGAGAACGCGTGGGGCATGCGCAGAAGAGAGCTAAAACTCTTTTATTAAAGTTTAAAAAGAGAAAGAAAAGGAAAAATAGACGGAGAAAGAAAAATTAATGCAGTTACTATCAGGTTGTCCTTGTGACATTAACCTATTTTGTTTGGGAATATTGTGTTCTCTTTCTTTTTGGAAAAAAAGGATTTTTTTTGTAAGTATGTAAATGTTTACCTATGTAAGTTTATGAATAATAAGTTTATAAATAATAAGTTTATAAATAGGAAGTTTACAAATAGTAAGTTGGTAAATAATAAGTTTATAAATAATAAGTTTATAAGTAATGTACATGCTGTATGGTTTTTTTTTTTTACCAAAGTACCTTTTAAAATGGATTTTGTTAAGTACAAGATTCGAAAGCTTTAAAAAGTAACATCTTAGGATGACTAGTTTTAGAAAATGATTAACATTTTACTTATTTTCTCAGTTTGCATTTTTTCCAGGCTTAAAAATATTTGGAACGATGATGATTCTAGTTTTAGTAAAGTTTTTGAGCTCAAACGTTCGCACATCCAAAAAGGTTCATGCAAAAAAAAGGTTCATACAAAAGAGGTTCATGCAAAAGAGGTTCAAGCAAAAGAGGTTCATGCAAAAGAGGTTCATGCAAAAGAGGTTCATGCAATGAACCAATAGTTTGATCTAAATTATTTGTGGTATCCGTGACAGACATGTCTAAAGCTCAAATTTAGTTATAAAAATATAAGAGAAAATGCTCGCTTTTTTAAGAACGTAAACAGACATCTTTTCCAAAACAATTGTTTATTTCACCCTTTCAAGACGTTACCAAGCAATCAATGTTAAACTAATGGTGGTCTACTTACTCTGTTAAACAATAGTCTGGTCCGTCACTCCCTATATTTTTCTATAGACACTAATATTGTTTAAATCATATGTAAATAGGAAGAAGTTTTTTGAAATGAGCTTTCTTGCATTTGTGTCTTTTAAAAAACGGTGAATTCCACGTACAGTGGTGTGACCTAACAAAATCCTATGCTTTGAGAAAGTCCTAATTTAAAAAATGAAAAATTTTGTATACATAAAATAAACATTTAGAGAAAAAAATTTAGTTATTTTAACAAACTAGATATCTAGTTAAGATAATTAAGTTATTTTCCCCAAATGCTTCTTTTATATATACGAAATTTGTCATTTCTTAAATTAGGACTTTGTTAGGTCACACTACGGTAAATAAATTTTTTTTTTCTTTTTTTTCTGAGGTCAACATTCACATGATCTTAGATTTGATTTAATTTTTGAAAGTAGATGCACCTTAGTGTGCATCTCCAGAATTTATTTTACTCAGGTAGTTCAGCGTTACGGAAAAACGAAGCTTTCCTTAAACTTCGTCTCTTTTTGCTTATTAGTCTATACTTTTATTTTTTTTTTCTTTTAAACCCCCGGAACGTAATAATATCTAACTGTTCTTTTTTATATTGATTTAATTATTTCAAGTTTTAAATTTGTAGAATGACTAGTTTTCTGAATTTCTGCCACTCCCGTAATTTGACATAATATTTAAAGTAAAAAACATTTGCCTTTTATATTTTTTTAATTATCAAACTGAAGATTTACTGCAAGTATATAACCGCAGTTAAAATTAAATCGGTAGATATTTACTTTCATAGCCTCATATGCTAACTAAATTACTATCAAGCAAGGCCATGTCAAGCTTGTATTACCTTTTAAAATGAATAATGAAAATATAAGTTATCCTTTCATTACTCAAGATGTAAACGAAGTCTCTGAAGAAAATGGAGATAATCAGTTAATTTCGTGGAGAAAATTGCTTTTAAGCAAAGCAAAGTTGAAAGCATCAAGTCGCACCTCTGGACTTATGTCTGGCTTCGCTATGGTATGATATATTATATATATATATTATATATATATTATATATATATATATATATATATATATATATATATATATATATATATATATATATATTTAAGTATATATCTAATATTTATATTGGTTTTTGGTAAAGTTGTAAATAAGGGTGCTTCAGAGTTTTTTTTGGGAGAAAATCAATACTCAACAAAGCCCTAATTACATACTCTTTCAGGTACAATTTTTAAGTTGTTTAGACATTTTTTAGGACAGCAACACTAAAGATACAAGAAACTGTAAAATCGTAGTGACCCTATTTGGTAAGGATTGTCTTAGTGTGCATTGGAACATAGCCATAGAGCAAGATTTTTTTCATTTTTGAATTCGACTACTAGTTTGAAGCACCCTAAAATACATGTCAACCTATATATCTTATTGTATGTTACATATGTACGAATGTGTGTGAGTGAGTGTGCATGTTCATGCATGTGTGTATGTAAATATGTATGGATGTATGCATGTACATAAATGTAACTATATTCCTGTATGTATATATTACTATACTTGAATATGTATTTTAAAATTAAGGTTGCTATGGTGGAGATCACTATTGATAAAGATGACAAATTACCAGATATGTTATGGATTGTATTTAGTGTTCTTACTACAATTCTAATATCCGTCCATGTTTTTGCACTGATGATATCAGTATGTATTTTGCCAAATATTGAAACTATTGATGAATTGCATGGGAACACTTATGCAGGACAAAATGCTTGTATCAAAACATTACCATCTGATTCTCCACATCTAAATCTTCAGAGTTACATTGAAGTTGCTTGGATATTTAGCACTGGACTTGGTACACTTTTGTTCTTGATAGAAATCCCTGTATTAATGTGGGTCAAGTTTTATAGACAAAATGCTGGAGCTGCAAAAGCATCTACAATTATCATGGCTCCAGTCTGTATAGTATTTGCTATTTTTGCAATTGTCTTTTACCGGAAATTAATTAAACATAAATATGATAGGAGCTCCCATGAAATTGAGGAGCTGCAAAAACTTGCAACACAGTTAAACAAAAGCAATCTAATGCTTTCTGAAGGCCCAAAGTTAGCTTAATAATATAAATTAGATGTATGAATGTTTATGTATATGCTCAGTTTTTTGCACATATATGTATATGCTAATAGTTATCTACTTATCAAATGTGCTAGTGCTAATTGTTTAATTCAAATGTTGTATTAAGTAAAGGAAAAATATTTTTCTTATTAGAGAATGTGTTTATACAATTTATACATTTCATTTTATATATTACTATCCAGTCAGATATTAAATTGAAAAAGCCATATATGGTTATCCAATTCTTTTTATAACTTTAGAGAAATATTTTGAAATGTTTAGAATTGTTTCTGTTTACTCTAAATTTAGTTTTTAAATATTTTCAAAGAAATCAAAAAGAGTGCCTCAATTCTCTTATGATGATATTTAGTATTAGTTTTCCTAATAGTAGCCATTTCTATTGAATGAGATCATTTTGATGAGTTGTAAACTTAATTATTTTTAGGTAAAATAAAAGAATTTGTATAATAGTTTATTCTAAAATGATAAGGAAGCGTATGAAGGAGACCCAGCTGAACATGAAGAATGTAATTTTATCAGGATGGTGGGGGGGGGGGGTGTATGAGGTTGGGGGTGGGTGGAGGAGTTGAAGATGTGTGGACAAAAGTTGTGCTTTTTTCTTTTAGGCTTTATAATAAAAAAAAAGAAGCTGCATGAGAGAAAAGTAAAAATTTTTTCCAGCCAGCAAGTCATGAAATTTAGAAATTTTAATTTTGGCAAGTATTAGATTTGGCAAAATACTGATTCAAAAAAATTTTTAAGGTTGGGGAGGTAAAATTTGTCTATTTAGTTTCTCTATTATCATTTTTATCTTTATTCGCTCTATAATGAATTTTTATAATACTACTTTAAAAGTTCATATAAAAATGCTGAAAAAATTCTTATCAAGACTTTAAACAGAAACACCAGTTGGTAACACCATATTGTCGCTATTTTAACTTCCTTCACAAATGGTTTTAGACAGTGATAACATTTTAGTTCGCTTTCTAATTCTAAACTCATGAAGGCACGAATATTAAGGGCAAATAAATCTTAATTGAAAAGATTTGTTTTTAGGAAAATATTGCGCATGAAGTCTTTGTCTGTATTTTTCTACTATTCTGGAAGATTTTCCAAAATAAAAAAAACAACCCTAAGTGAAAAAATCATTCCGGGAGGGTGAGGGGGAATCCTCCTTTGCTTTATGTGCAATCAAATTGCGGTCCCCATACCTCCACATCTCATACTCCGACGTCTCTGAATATGTTGTTTAATTACATTATTTGTCCCTTACCAACACTCCTGTAATTTTTTTTACGGACGCCTACGTCCAGACCTTTAGACCCAACTTGTAAAATGCAGGGTCGACAATCCAACGGAAAAAAGATAATTTTTTGTTTGTTTTCATTTTGTTAAATCAACAACTTAAAAATAAGGAACGGCTTTTGCTGGGAGCAATTTATCGCATGCTCCAACTTTCTTTAGAAAAAACTCTGGACAGTTTTTCATCTGAAAGTTTTCTAAAATATTCAAATGTCAATTGCTAATACCAGCCCTCTTTAATTCTTTACATTTTTTAAAAAACAATTTTTTTTTTTTCTTTTGCTATCTTAAAAGAATCTATTTTATTCGAAATCAAGAAAAATTATACAAAAACAATTTTAAGATTTTTTTAAATCACGGGATTTTTAATCTTAGTGATAGCGATCGCTTACTGATAGCGATCACTTGATGGCACTTCATAAAAATTATGTTTTTTTTTACAAAAGTGTTTACACGAGTTAAATAAAGTGTTATACATATATATATATATTAGAGTATAGGAGAAAAAAATATCAAAGAACAAAAAAATATTTTGTGAATTTTCGAACTTTTAATACTGCAAGAATCGTTAAGAAAAAGCAATTTAATGAAGAACATTAACAAATGCACAGTTTGATAAAATAACAGATTTTAATGTTAATAAATTTTCTGTAATTTTATAGATGTACTTTTTAGCAGAAAAGTAAATCTGCATACGATAATATAGCTTCCAAATTTATTCTTAAAGAAAACTTGTGACGAAGCTAATTAATAATAGAAAATGCAAGTTTATTTATCTAATACATATAAGATTGGTTTAGGATCAGTTTTGATAAAAGAATGTCTCCAATTTAGGCATAATTAAATTAATTTAATGATGATGCATTTTCAAAATCTCCAATTCTAAAGACAAATGATCTCCATTCTAACGCAACTCAGCTTTAAAAATGTTTCTAAGTATTTCTTAAATCAATTGTAGTGGATAAAAACTATTCTTAAGACCAAAATGAATAATTTAAGTATTTTATCTTTTAGCAGATGATAAAATAGAGCATATCGATGTTAATTGAATTGCTAAAAAGCTGTTAGAAGATAAATTGCCGCAAAAAACAAATCAGTTAAAAAAGCTTTTGATGGATAATGTTGTTTTTAGATGTTTTTAAATAAATATGCTTTGCAATAAAATTTTCTTATTGGGTAATGTACCTGTTACTGGTCACAATTATATCGAGCGCAAAAAAACTTTCAGCCCGAATGGTGGAACATGATTTAACAATCATTCCGCGCAGACATAATTGCTGTCATTATGGTTTAATTAATGATGTTTATATGTGTCATTCAGTACGATAGTTTTAACACTAGCTTCAAATTTTTTAGCAAAAAAACTTTAAAGCAAAATACTACTCAATCTATCGGTTTTTTTCTTTTTTTTTTTTAAAAAAAAAAACAAAACAAAACAACGTGTAAGCCCAAAAATGTCTTTATTTATCAATTACAAAATATCTAATAATGATATTTTTGTAATTAAACCTATAGTAAGGGGTTATCTTTTTGATCTAGAGATTGGGATTGAGGCTGATGGTGTGGGGATGATTTAATTAGGAAAGGGCGAGGTTTGGGGACTATTTGGTTAGGACTGGGCTATGTTAAATCGTTAAAAATTTAAGGTTGTATTTACCGTCCTCAGTATATTCTATTACAAAATATATCTCAACAAAAGTTCTATTAGTGTGTAATGGTTAGCATTCTTTTATTCGTTACATTTATAAAATAGAAATAATACTCTTTTACTCCACTTGTGGAGTTCAATGCTGTTTTTATCAATTACTCTTTTTATTCTTCTTCTTTAAATAAATATCTCTTCTTCTTCTTTATTTAAAATGGCTAAAGTTTTCGTTTACTTTAATAAATATTTCTTCTGACTTCTGTTTAATTCTTTACTTCTTCTGTTTACCAAAAATTACTTCTTCTTTTTCTATTTTTACTTCTCTGTAAAACTCCAACTCCCCTCTCTAAAACTCTGTCTTCTTCTACTTTCTACTCCTGTCCTACTATAAAACCCTATTCTTTGAGCTTTTTATAGCTTTTGTTTGTTTTTCGGTTGCAATGCTTATTCATCATTTATTTATATGGTAGGTTGAATGAGTCTCCGTATGTATTCTCGTTATCGTTATCTCGATATACGTCTATTCTCAGTCGTTGTTTTTAACTTTTCTTCTTTCCGCTTTATAGCTTATTTACATGACGGCTTGATAAGTCTTCTTGCTTACGTCTTCTCCCAGTTGTTTTTAACTTCTCTTCTTTCCGCTTTATCATTAATTTATATGGCAGGATGATTAGTCTTCAAGTGTACGTCTTTTCCCAGTTGTTTTGAGCTTTTCTTCTTTTTGCTTTATCATTTATTTATATAGCAGGTTGATGAGTCATTGTGTGTACATCATCGTCCGATCGTTGCTTTTGATTTAATTCTCCGTCCTCACACCAACGGTCTTAATAGTTTTCTTCAGACTTGTATTGGTTTTAATCCCCGTATTCTCAAAAAATATTTAAAGATTTAAAATTATAATCCCAAACCATATGGATGACGGAGTAATCGTTATTTAAAATTGATTTCAATCAAGATAGTTTCGATAACTAAATCGAGTGAATGAAAATAAAATACAATTTACAATACTATTGGTTTGGAAAAAAAGTCCTTACGCACTTGTGCCATTACAAATGAATCTCATTAAAACATGGGAAGTTCTATGATTTTCTAGAATGTTCTGTTTTAATGTATGGAACTTCATCGCAACTAAATAAACGAGTACAGGTGATTCACTTGACATAAAATGTAAGGTCAATAATCCTATATTAAACACTGCATCTTATATGAGTTCCAGCTTGGTCATTCTCCCAGTTAGACCGAACAAACATGTGGCAAGCCCTAGGCCAATCCAGTAATACCAAACATATTTATCAAATTCGTGTTCAACATTTTCGTTCCAATGACTTTCAACTTGAAGATCGTTCAAGATCCGGTAGTCCAACTGAAGCTGTTTCTGAAGCAATGCACGATATGGTGGAGAAGGTTTCAAGGCTCACAAGCCACTGTATAGCCACCACACTCCAATATTCTCACATATTAATACTGCACTGTCTTCATTCATTGGGAAAGATTCTAAAGTTGGGAATTTAGTTTCTACATGAAAGTTTTAGTTTCTGTGACAGCTTAACAAAGACATTCACTTGGACATCAACAAATTTTTGCTCTCCAAAAAGCGACGCTTTGACTGATTAGACCACTTAACAATTGGCAGTTAGAAGTGGGTTTTATGTAAACCATACAAAAGTGTCAGTGGGTTGACGCTGAAGAATGGCAGAATCATCGTGCATTTCAGGTTTCTTCCTCCAAACACTACCATAACGGCTGAATATTACTTTCAACAACTGGAAAGACTCAGGCAGAAAGTCAGTCAAACGCATCCACAGCACCAAAAGACTTACTTTCTGAACGACAATGCACGGCCACTCACGGCTTTTCCGTGCCCTGCTATTTCAAATGTCAGAAATCAGTTTCGATGATGTTTGCCAACTCGAAGTCAACGTTTGTAAACTCTTCGAGGCACAGCCAGGTAGTTTTTACAAGGATGTAAATTATACAATTACAAGGATGGATTACATTTCTTGTGTATTGAATAGAGAATTGTAGTTGATAATAATGGCAGTTATTTTGTAGAGTGATTGTGTTTATTCAAATGATTGAAATGAATTAAGCTATTTGATGAAAGTTAAAAAGAGCTTCCTTTCCGCCCTAATAAATGGGGGTTTAAAAAGAGGAGGAGTTTTCATCGAATTATTTTGACAGATAACAAATTCGATTTCTTTAAAGTAAAAAAAGAAAAAAACAAAAACAAAACAAAAAAAACAATCGTAACTATAAAAGAAAATATTTGTGTTTTGTTTTTAATTTTTTTTTTTAAATATTTAAAATTATTCAATTTTTAATTGAAATAAAATTAAACTTTATTTTAAATATTTAATTTTTTTAAATATTTATTTATGAAGGGGGAGAATAACCTCTTACTAAATCAAGGCGATGACTTAAAATAGAAACGCGCCACAGTAGTCAAAAAAGCTGCAAAAATGGAAAAAAAACAGATTATTAAAAATTCAGTTCCAAACCAAATTTCACAAACTTAAGGGAATATTTTTCATTTTTAGAAGGATGAGGGGGAAGAGGGGGGGGGGACTGTAAATTAGCTGAATTTCGCTGTAAATTAATGCCTAATTAAGTCCACAGAATTAAAGGGCGCAACCTAAGATAGTTAAAGATCAAACTATTATCGACAAAAGAAATCCTTTAAGTAAGCTTGTAAGTTTGTTTTGATTATTTTAGATACCCATGGAATGGTTTTGCATTCATGAAAGCAAAATATAGACCTATTGCCAGACACTTAAAGAATGCACTAAAATCAAACACTTTCTTCACTATTTCTCAGCATTCTGAAACTGTTCCAAAAAGTTCTGAAGAGTTATAAAACTTGACTGAAATTTTTTAAATCATTATACCATTTTTCAAAAAAAGTTCGACCGTTTTTTTTTGTTTTTTGTTTTTTTTTTGTTCCTTGAAACTTCGATACAATTGGCATTTATGTATGACATTAAAGATTCCAGCGGGAGCCTAATCGAATTCAAAATGGATTTTCAACTTAAGAGTTGCTGTTGATGCCAGGAGAAGAAAAGTTGTCAAATTATAAATGTCTTTTAAAACCAGCAAAGCCATCTTTATCACCATATAGATCATTTCTTTAGGGGCGTTAAGTTGCAATTGCAATTGTTGCAGCTTAAAAAAAAAATTGTAGAACTCTTGATTGCTTATATGTTGATCAAAATTTAACTAAACCAACCATTAAAACCTAATCTAATCTAAACTTATTTTACAGAGTAGCAGCAAGATGGCTGACTCAAACTCGCAAAAGGAGAATCAACTTCAAGACATCACACACATGGAAATGTATTGGTGTTGAAGAATCAGATTAAAAATTTAAATCGAACTAACG
Source organism: Hydra viridissima (assembly GCF_058129835.1). Classification (NCBI taxonomy): domain Eukaryota; kingdom Metazoa; phylum Cnidaria; class Hydrozoa; order Anthoathecata; family Hydridae; genus Hydra; species Hydra viridissima. The sequence goes on along the minus strand of NW_028324306.1, from coordinate 12,763,539 downwards.
TGTGAAATCATTCGGGGCAATTAATATCAGTGTAAAACCGAAATTTTCTTTGTACTAAAAAAATTAAGTTAAAGACCAATAACTTGTACTAAAACAATTTTTTCATGTTTTAAAAGCAACGCGCCATTTTCAAAAAAAGACATATTTGAATGTCATTTTATATTTTAAATTACTTATCGATAATTGATATACTTAACATCAAATACAGTTTATATGTGGTTGCACATTACAGGAGCATTCGTTCTTAACAAGCTTTTAATCAACTTATATTAAGAAAAAAATTAACACTTTTCCACTAATGATAGTAATTGCCCACTAACAAAATTTACTTTTACTTTAAATTCTAGTTTTGCTGAAAGCTCCTCAAGAGCCTACTTTGTGTGTCTAAGACGCAGACACGAAGTCAAACTTGGATTCAGACTTACTTGGACACCAAAACAGATCACTCTTTCGATTGATTCGACAAGAGGCTGTGTTTCTGGATCTATTCTGTTTTATATTTTAAGCGTTGTTCTTCATTTTGAGTTTGTGTTCAGATGATTTTTTTGCACGACACTTTTTGAAGTTTCGGTAAAATTTGTAATAAAGTCGATGTATCCAAAGTTTTATTATTTTATCGTGACAAGTTACTAAATTGATCAAGAGACAATCAAATTTGTCTTGATTTAAATTTTTTTTTTTTATTGTGAGCCTTTTTGATGCTTAATTTTTTATGCTTTTTTCTTTTGAGATGTGGATATGTCATAGGCTGTTAAATATTCAAAGTTTGAGACTTTTAATATTTAAATCTAAGTTAGTTGTTTTTTGATTTTAAAAAGGTTTTTTAAATTGAGCATCGATAAAGTAATTACTTTAAAAAGTTCAAAAAACCAACAACTATAAGGGTACTTCAAAGTAATAAATTTGGTTATATTCAAGCTTTAGTGCATCCCAAATATAAAGTTGTTGCATTTTTAGTAAGATTAGTAATTAAACAACATTTCAAAAAATATTTTTTCGCTGAAGCTGACTTCTCTGACTGCGATGAGCGAGTTGCGTTCTGCAATTTAACTTTTTTTTAAACGCACAAAAAGCGTATATTATTAATAACTACCTACTGTAATTACTTGGATTTGAAGAACAATAATTTGGAGTTTATTTACCGTAGTCCTACTAGTAGAACACTATTTCACTTCGTCTGGACTAAAGCTGGTAACGATTATTACTTAAGTAATTACTTCTCAGCTTACAAGGGCTCACTGAAAAAACTTAAAAAAATCGAGTAAAATGGCATATCGAGTACTAATTTTAGTAGTTCATACACTCAATATGATGCATCGAAATTGTACAATTTGACCGTTTATCTTATGTCAACCTAATGCCTGTTGAATTGGAGTACGATGTTTATGTTTCCAGGAGAATAATGGAGATATTGTTTCCAGGAGAATAATGGAGATATTGTTTCCAGGAGAATAATGGAGATATTGTTTCCACATTTTATTTATTTTTTGTCCTTTTCACTTAATTTTTTTTCAACGATTAAAAACATTGTTTTTATAACTCCGTGATAAAAAATATATATATATATTTACATAAAATTCCAAAACGTATTTTTTTAATTTTTTCAAAAAAATGCTGCGTTTTTACGGAAGAGTATTTACGGATCATTTACGGAAGAGTATTTACGGATCATTTATTGCATTACGTTTGATTGAAAGTCGATAAATATTTTGGAGCAAATTTGCTTTTTAAGTTTTATTTCAAATATTTCAATGTTTAAAATTTTAAAAAAAAATAGTACTAAAAAGAATTTTAAAAAGTTGTAAATGAAATGAGTGGGGAGATTGTTGTTGTTGAATCAGGGAATTTACTAAAATCGAATACTCTGGTTTTAAAAAAAATGATGCGACAACAGTAATCAAACCTTTAGGATTAAAATTCTTTATTTAAATAAATATTTAAGTGTAATGTCAAGGAGAAGAGATATCAAGAAAATATAACTTTAATTTTAAAAAATAAGATATTTAGTTATTTACATAAAGTTTACGCTGCTATCTTTTCGACTGTGCAAACTACTATTTGCAGTTCGTGTTGAAGATCGTGATGAGATTCTGCAAATTTTACGAAACAAGAAGTCCTTAAATTCTCTTTTAAGTATAAAGTACATAAGAGGGTCTAGTAACGAATTTAAAGACACTAAGCACGAGCAAATGAAAAGCAACTGGTCGTTGTTTTCACAAGTATTTGAAATGATGCATTGAATAAAAAAAACAATCACTGGCAGCCAACTTACAGTAAAGACAACCACAATGCTAAAGCATAAAAAAACGGAGCGCCTCTCTCTTCTTATAAGTTGTTGGCGCACGGTCTTCCTACGCCGTGAACTTGCGCGAGCATATTTTGAGTTTTTTAAAGCCGTTCGTAAAAGTTGTTGTTGCTCCGCTCTTGCGTTTGTTAATTTTCGGTTGACGGCTTGATCATTCGTGTTTTCTAAATATACTTCGAAACTCCGTCTCTGCTTAGGTAAAAGAGAAGGTGTTGAATTGCAACTACTGGTTGCAAGAGTAACTTCAGTTTTAGAATCAGAAGCTGTGTAATCGCTTCCGGAGTCTGTTGGTAAGCCATCCGGTTTTAAAGAAATCGAGCAAGACTTTATATGTAACGAATGACGATGAATTTCGTAAATGAGATAAGTGTACACAACAACAAGTAGCAATATAGATGTACTTGACAGGCATATAAAAACTATCCAGTTGAAATAAACGTAATGATGGTTTTTATAAACAAAGCCAAACAAAACTTGAACACCAAGCAGCCCGAAACAAAATATCCATCCTAGCAGAAGTATTAGGACTACTCTTTTTTTAGATAAAATTTCACTATATCTGAATGGTTTACAAATGGCCACAAATCTTTCCAAACTTAAGAAACAAAGACTCATTAGAGAAGTCTCCAGAGAAAAGCTAAATATAATAGTCGCAACTCGCTTTGAAAATGTTGAAAGGCTTTCTGCGTTCATTGTACCGAGAAAATAAAAGCTTGCCAAAGATACTAAGAAATCGGACACACATAGCGATACTATAAAAGCGTTAATCTTGTATCTGTAGACAAACTTGCGCGTTGCCAACAACCACAGCGACAATGTGTTTAAACAAAAACCTCCGCCGTTAATGCTGGCAAACAAGATGGAGAACCAGGACGGGATTTCTTTCGTTGCTGGTATTTCAAAAAAGGCATAACTTGGTTTAACATTTGTCAGGTTATAGTGCGTTGGTTCCATAAATATGTCTTCTGCTTCCTCCGATTACTCCACTTTTAAAACGCAAACTAAAAAAAGGAAATTAAGGAGTTTGATACCGTATCAAATTCAAAAAATACTAAAAAAACGTTCAAAAAATGAAAACCGCTAGAAAAAGTAGTATCTGTGGTAAGCGATGGTTTGAAGACAACACTTTCAATTTTCCCTGCCCAATAAAAAACTTAAAAAAAAAAACCATACTTTATTAAAAGAGTATCAAAAGGTTCAAATCAAAAAATTCTTCTTCAAAAGCATTCTAGTAAGTGATATCTCCGACTGCTATTTTCCTGTGTAACCCAATCAATGTTTCCAAACCTATTTGAAGACATTCAATATGATATATTATTATATATTTATGAATGAATGACTTATGATTTATTCATTCGCATTTAATTCAAGTTTAATTCATGGCAAGTTTCCTTTCACGAGTTGATTTTCAATACACTACCGAATACTCAATAAACAGATCTAAAAATAGATTTTACTCATTAGGTTCCTGTAAATAAAACGAAAAACACCAAAAGAATATAAATTTACATCCGGTTTGCAATTCTGAAATAATTATTGAACTTAATTACATGTAAGTTGAACGTAGAAATATCAAAAAGTTCTTCAGCTTTCTCATTTGTTTTAATAGTCAACCTACGAAAACCTTTCACGTAAAACCTGACAAATTGCTCCAACGTTAAAGTTTCCCTTTTAATTGAAATAGGTTCAGCTATCAGTTCTACGGGCAGAAAAAAACAAACAAAAAAAAGCAAAAAAAAACAAAAACAATCGAAAATAGGTGTCCTAAGACGGGTTGGGCAGAAAATGATTACAAAAATTTTCCAAATCTTTATGCAAGGAATGCGATTAGTGTTTACGTTCATTCTAAGCCTTTAAATCAATTAGTTTCGAAATTACATCGATGAAAATGTCTTTCTATTTAAAAAACTTTAAAGTTTGAGGTTTAGTTGCTCACTTTTTAAATTATTTAAAAAATCTGTTATTTTAAAATTTTACTAAAATTATAAGAAAAAAAAAAAAAAGATAAAAATAATTAATTTAAAATTCTTATAAACTTGAGTTACTCTTGAGTCAACGATTGTTAATAATTTCACCACTCAAATATCCGTAGATATTTAATATTTAATATTGTTATTGAGAGTTGCTTAAGTGTTATTTTGTGGCGAGACAAACTTTTTTTGAAAACATTCAAAGGAAAATCTCGGCATGAAAAAGCAAAAAGATAGTAAGAGTAATTCAAGTAACCCCCACGTGTTTTATGAACTTTTATTACCTCGGAAGATAAAATCATAATAAAAAAAACTTATTCTCTAGCCGCTAAAGGAGACCGACAAGATCAAATAGGGTTTCACAAACGTACCAAAATCTTTCATGGTAATCTTAAAATGTTATGTAACGAATATATATTTACGAAAACAAGACTGTTGCCATAGTACTGAAAACAAAAACAAAATCCTACACTAGAGAACCAGACCTTATTTTCGAAAACAGTTTCTATTAGCATTTTCATTTCATTTAATTAATCGCTAAAAATAGTTAATGAAATTTGCGCGATAAATAAATTATCGACAGCAGTTTGAAAATTCGGTTAAAATAAGTTCAAATTAACACATAAGTTTTTGAATTATTTTTCAATACTCTTTGATCTTTTACACCAGTTAAGTTTTAGATATGGCAGATGGTATACTCATATAGAAAATTAACAGAAATAGTAGAGAAGTAAATTCTCTTTTAGAAGTATATGCTCCTTAAAAAACTATACAAAAATTTTTGAAAACAAGTTTAAATGTCTGAAAAATTTTTAGTATTACAACAAAAAATTGAAGCTTAACTAGCTTCCAGTCTTCGGATACTAATCCATATATTAGGAGAGAATTTATAATGAAAGCCAACAGAAACTCACTTTTAATGATAATTTTCTAATGTAAAAACATTAAATAACATCATTTAAAGTTTAAAACCATCATGAATTGAAACAACGCCAAATGTTAGATTGTCAAACGTGACGTTGCTAAAGCCAGCTTCATATACCAAATCAGCAAATTCTTCCTAAAATAAAAAGAATATAAGGTTATATATAGTTTAAATTTAAACGTTTCTTCGGGAACAGTATGCAGGCGGTAAGTAAAAAGTTTAATTAGTCGCCAGAAGCCCAAGAAAACTTCCCCTTTTGAAAAAAAAGAACGTGGTAGCAAGATTGAGTTTTACAAAATTGCATGTAAATTGGCTTGTTTCAAAATGGCGTAATATTTTGTGGTATGAGAAGACCAAAATTATTTTATTTGGTCAAATGCACACATATTTCGGCTCACTTTTCTTATTATGGCTTCGGACCGTCTAACAAGATTGATGGAATTATGGATAAAATTATTTATCTCGAAATATTACAAAATGCCAAATTGCCCTACGCAGAGGAGGATATGCCACTCAAATGAGTTTATATACAAAACAATTACCTAAAGCATACCCGTCGCAGAGTGAAAAGTTGGTTTATGAGGAATAGAATTGTATTTAAAAATTGACTTGTGAAGTCACCTGATCTCAATCCAATCAAAAACCTTTAGACAGATGTAAAAGAGGCTGTTAATAGTGAAAAACCAAAAAGTTAGCAAGAGTTATAGAATGTTGTTCAGAATGCTTGGAAAATTATTCCTTTAGAGCGTTGTCAAAATCTGTTTAATTCCATGCCGAATAGGTGCAAAGCTATAATGAAAAACCAGGGGCATCCAAAGAAATATTAATTTTTTTATTATTGTTTAATTACTTTTATATTATTTTGTTGTTAACTAAATAAGTTATTTGCAGCATAACATTAAAGAATCATTACTACTATTATTATGTCCAACCTAATGTTTATACTTATATAGTTATTGTAAATAAAAGCAAAAATTTATAATTTTCAGCTAATTAGTTTATCATCTCACATTATTTAATTCATAATTTAGTATTACAATTTCATTTCCAATAATAATTAATTAATTATGTTAAATAATTTGTTATATATAAAGATCTGTATACCTTTGCTTTGTTGTGTTTACAGGCCATTTTGCTTTAATTCTGAGCTATTTCAGAATTTAAAGTTTTTCAAGGATCAGCTTTGGACAAGTTAAAAAGTTATCTTTTTTTATGGTAGTTCATGGCCCTCCTGAAAAATTTTTGTTTTTAAAATTTCCAACTATTTGCATCATAATGTCTTTACTATTAACTGAGATGTTTCTTTGCTAGCATCTCAGTTTAAAGATATTTACCTGAGAAGAAGGGCTTTAACAATGGAACATTTTACTGAAAATTTTTTCATATTAACTAATTTACCTGCTATAAAAGCTTTTGATTTTAACTAAACGTTTTATAGGATATTATTTTCTTGTTTTACATAACTATAAGTTTCACATCATTCAAAGAAAAATTAATTTAAAATATAAGGGAATGTATAATAAAGTAATCAAGTTTAATATATACTATATTGAATTTCTTTTTTAAACAGAAGTCATATTTATTCAATGAATATACACTTAACAGCAAAATTTACACGCTACTTATATATTCCGATTTATTTTAATTGTCTTTGATTTATTTTAATTGTTTAATGTTACCACCTTTAGATGTTGTTACAGCCTGACAGATCTGTGGCTTACTTTCAATTAGAGATCTGATTGATTCTTGAGGTGTATCTTCCACATAAAATAAGACATTATCGCAGCTCATCTAACCTGTTAGGTGGTGGATTTTTGCTTCTAGCCTGGTATCCAATTATGTCCCAAAGATGCTCTATTAGGTTCATATTTGGATTAGAAGCTGGCCACTCCAAAACCTGAATATTAAGATCATTAAAATTTTTTTTATTAGTAACAATATGTGGCACATATGGTCTAGCATTATCCTGCATAAGAAGGAATCCATCTCCAATGTACAGTGCAAAAAGTACCACAAAAGGTTCTAAAATATCTGCTATGTATTGTGGAGAAGTCAGATGTCCACCATCAACAATAAAAAGGTCTGTCTGAACTGTTAAAGATGTTCCACCCCATACCATCACTGAGCTGCCTCCATGTAAAGAGGTTTCTCAAATGTTACAAGTGAAATATCTTTCTTTTGGCTTTCTGTACAATCTTGGGCAGCTTACAATGCAAAACCTTGACTCATCTGTAAATAAGACCTGTTCCCAATCATGTTTTTCCCAATTCATATGCCTCCTTGCAAAAGCTAGTCTGTTTCTTTGGTGGTCTACAAACAATCTGGGATCAGTTGCTGCTACCCGAGGTTAAAAATTTAAAGAACAAAGTCTTCTTCTTATGGTAACTTGACTAACAGCAGTTCCATGAACCTCAGCAAGTTGTATTTGTAGACTTTGTCCAGTAGTAAACTGTTCTCTCAGTGTTCCAAGAATAAAAAAAGTTGGTCCCCGATGGCATCAGTAACTTGCAGTCTGCATTGGCCAAGTCATCTATCATGATCGTTGGTCTCTGCAAACCTTTGTAGAACCCTACTGCTGTATGAGACACTCCAAATCTTCTAGCAAGTTTGGAATTTGCTAATCCTTCATTGGAGAAAGCAAAAATTGCAAAATATTCATCACAATATAAATTTCATCTAGTATGTTGCATTGTGAACAGATGTGTTGCTCAAATGATAGCTATCTTTCCTACTGTTAAAATAATTTTAAAGCAATGCATACTTTTCTTTTAGGAGTGCTAAAACATACTACTTATGAAAAGCTATCATAATTTCAAATTTGAGTAAGGAAAATGGACTATAAAAGGCATAACAATAAACATTATCATCTTTGTAACTGATAAATACATAACATTTTTCAAAATAATTGGAATGTATAAGTGAATGTATTACTTTTGCGGTTTAGTGTATATGACTTCTGAGCAATAATAAATAAATATAAAGATAGGTAAAAATATATATGTAACAAATAAATTTACCTGTCCTGGAAACTGTCTAATGCTTTCCACTAGGTATTGATAGGACTTCCAATCAGAAGCAAATATTTCTCCCAAAACAGGTATTACTTGGAATGAATAGGCATCGTATATGCTAACAAACAATGAACTAACTTTAACACAAAACTTGGAAATACAATAAGCTGTTATAAAATAGTAAAAAACTTGGTCATACCATAAACATTTACAAAAAGTAAAAAAATTGATTTTGTAATTAAAGAATAAAAAAAATAAATACCTTTTGATAACAGGGTTTGAAACATTAGAAAATTCTAAGCATGAAAATCGACCACCAGGTTTTAAAACACGATATGCTTCATCTAAGACCTACAATGTTAAAACAAAAAAGATGCAAATACTAATATATAATATTATTGATTAATCAACAGGAGTAAAAAATGAAAGAAAGCAATAAAAGTTATGCAAAATAAAGCTACATCAGACACAAACCTTATTGATATGCGTTGTATTGCGGATACCAAAAGCGATAGTGTACAAGTCAAAGGAGTCATCATCAAAAGGTAAATTTTCGGCATCAGCCCTGATCCATTTAAACTCTAAATAAGCCCTAAAAGTTTACAAAACCAGTTACACAAAAAAATATTACAAACCAATATTTAGTGATGAAGAATTAGATTTTAATAAATCATAATTAAGCTTTAAATATCATACCTTCAGCAATTCCTAACTTATAGGCACGTTTCTTTCCAACATCTAACATTGGTTGATTTATGTCACTAATAACAATGTCTACACTTTGTCCCAATAATGGTGCATGATCCAACATTTTAAATGCAATATCTCCTAAAAAAAAAAAAGATCTAAATTGTTAAAATAAAACTTTGATCTTTACAGAGCTAGAGACTTTTGAGGTTGAATAAAATGAGCAATATAGATCTAAGTTTCTTGGTTTAAGTCTTTCTAATTTTATTCTCATTAAATAGAAAAAAAATTTAAAAAACTAACCTCATAAAATATAGTTATACAAAAAAATTTTTTTTGATCTGAATATTCAGTTAGCTATTACCTGTTCCCCCTGCCATGTCCAAAATTTTCATCCCTGGTTTTAGATTCAAACGCCGAACAAAAAAATCCTTCCATAGCCTATGTGTTCCAGCGCTCATCAAGTCATTCATAAGATCATATGAATCAGCCACATTTTTAAATACATCATGAACTATGTATTAACAAAATTAAATGATTGAATCATTAAAAGCGAAAATAATAAAAATAATATTAGATTAACCTTATATTTGTTAAGTTGTGTGAAAAAAAAATCAATTGAAAGTATTTAGTGTTTCCCTTTGTTCCTCATAGACTTTGAAAACAATGTATAATGTGAAAAATCTACAGCATAACAAACCTTTATCTGACTTGATGCTTTCTGCTACTTTTTCATATCCAAAATGAGTAAACTGTATACCATCTTGCTCAGTTGAATTGCTATCTTTGTTTTTTTGCATAGATGATATTGATGCATGTCGAAAAAATCCACAAATAAGTTTGGATTTTTCATTATCATAAGTGCTGTTAACTGTTGATAGTCTTCTTATATTAGAAAAACTTTTACTTAACAAGTAAAGAAATTTCCCAGAATTCATTGCTTTTATATGACTTAGAAAAAGCCAAAAACATTTAGTACAGAATTTTTGTGAATTAAACTTATTGAATATGCTGACTTTTCAGTTAAAAAAGAGCCATTCATATTGTCAATCATTTTTAACTTTCTCTCTTTTGACTGAAATGCCAGCTTGCTGACCACATATAAACAGTTTACTGTTATTTTTATTTTAAAACTCTAATTTCAAACAACAATTTAATCCAATAATATTTCTTCTTTTTTAAACAAATACCATTTCAGATTTCTAGTTTAAAAACCCTAGAGACTTAACTTACTAGAAAAACTAATTTTACAAACACTATATTACCAGGAGTATATTTATCATAAAAAAACTTCATAAATAAATGTTATAAAAATCTTTTCACAAAGTTTAAAAGTAAAACAACAAAATTTTTAAAAAAGAATGTAACAAAATTTTATGTTAAAAATTATAATTTAAATTTTAAACGCTAAAAAAGTAAAATTAAATGCACAAATTTAAAATATCACATACAATAATCCATATAACACCTATGCATTTATATCCATACACTTGAAAGCATTTAAATATAATGTAAATAGTTTTTATATCTTATCATATAACTTACTAGATATACATCCATGCATGTTTCATTTTCAATATATTGTTCTAACTTCAAATTTCTTTTTTAATAAAATCTAGAGATTTAAATGATTTATGTTCTAATTTGTCAAGATTGGTATGTGCAATCTCAATGTCATTTTTTATTTCATTAACCAATTCCTTAAGAGAAGAAAAGTTTAACTCTGGTCGAATGTAACCAGTTATAATTATACGCAACAGAGATCCATAAAAATCACTATCAAACTCATGCAAAATATGCGTTTCCATTGATTTCTTTTCATTTTTATAATATGGATTCCAACCAACACTAAGCACCATTTTAAAAATCTCCCCATTATCAACACGAGACCAACCATAGTAAACTCCAGCAGTGATATCACTTGGTATATTTTGAACAACAGCTTCAGGAAAATTAGCTGTTGGTATACCAAGTTCTTTGCTTCCTCTCCCAAAACCTTTTATTACTTCTCCTTGTGCCATGAAAGGAGATGCAATTAGCTTTTTGTTTAATGACTCAAATGTGTCTCCCATTTCAGTTATTTTTTCCCCTTATATTTCACAGTTTAAATAAAAACTTCTAAAGCAAAAAAAGAAAAACAACTAATGATAAAAAGCAAACAGCAGAAACAAAAATTAAATAATTTAAAAGAATTTAAAAAATTAACTGAAAGAAAATGAAAAATATATTAATAAAAGAACTCATCAGTATCACCACAAAACTATGCTTACTTTCAAAATCATATAGGACACTTTTGATTCAAATAGAAAGAAACAGAAAAAACAAAATTGTAACTGTTTTTACAATATTATTTTTGAATAAAAAGAGGAAAAAAATTTCTTACAAATATTTTTATATTATTTTCTTTGATAAATCTACTTTTTCCTAGATTATACCAAATAAAAATAAATAAAAAAAAAAAATACTCAAGTAAAAGATATTTGTACAAATAAATCCTTTATTTCAATTATATAAATGTATGAGAATTACTTCATGGGAACTTCATCTTTTGGCCATCTTCTTAACAAGTTAATCTTCTTCCAAACTTTTCTCCTGAGCAAGAAAAGGTTACTTTTCTTTGAAAAATACACCTTTTTAAAAATATTATATGTTGAGATTTATTTTACTAAAACTACATTATTAAAAAAAATTTGATGAAAAACTCATTACAAAAATTGTTGTTATTATACAAAATATTGTTATTAGTTACTGTTATCATATTGCACTTATAACTATTATTATAAACATTTTTGACATAAAACATTTTAAAAGGGTTTAAATTCATACAAATGAAGCTCAATAGTTCATTATTTATAACAACCCTAACAATAAAGTTACAAAAACTTTACCTTTCAATCAGTTTTTATCACTCAGCTAAAATTTGGGACCGGGGATTTGGCAGAGGTTGGGATTTAATAATTATAATTTACTACAGCCAGTTATTAAAAGAAAAAAAAAAAACTTAAAAAAATTAGATAAATGTTAATCTTAAAATTTTAAAGTAAATATTATCAAGTGGATTCAAAACAGAGCAGCTGTATCTACCATAAGCTATAATGCTAGCAACATTGTAAATACAATTACGACATTAAGCATTAACCATGTTAGCTATTTTGACTAGACCATAAACTCAATATACCCTATATCAACTCTACATTTGTGGAATTGGAAGTTAAAAGAATTTAGTCTAGAGAAAATCTAGAAAAAATTTTTTAGGAGCCTTCTAAAACAACATTTAATTAGAGCATTATTAATTAAATAACTTGCTTTAATGCCAAACTTGAAGCATATCACAAGGCAACTTTCTAATTCAATAATTTGCAAACAATTTAATTTGTAAATATACAACAACACCAGTCTGCAACTAAAGTTGCTGGAAGTAAAAATAAATTATGTTAAAATATTGTTAAATACGATGGTACTTCCTAATAATATATATATATATATATATATATATATATTCTTATTTCTTTTGATAAGAACTCTTAAAAAACTTAAATAATAAATATGAACTCATTAAACTAAACTATAATAAAATGATATTGTTAATGACAATAATGAAAATATAGAAGCTTTTAAATTTGAAGTTTAAGTTAGTTTAAGCTCAGTTTACTGAAACAAAAAACTATTTTAAAAGTCCTACCCAAGCATTAACAACAGTAGTGAAAGTTCTTTTGTTTATAAGTCGAGATAATTTTTTGTGTATGATATCTTGAGAACGAGATGCTTTTACTGAGTCTTCTAAAAAAAATGTAAACAACTATTAAATAAAATAGGTTTAAATGTATCATCATGTATACTTTACAACTTTTTATGAATAAAAACAAGATGGGATCAATAATGTTAAAAAATGATGTTCTCATTTAACTATGTAATTAAATTTAAATAAATTTAATAAACTATTTATAAAAGTAGCTACTTTAGGTTTGACAAAGATAGAATGGAAGTATAAAAGGTAAATAAAATAATGAAAAACCGCTTCAAAGTTTATAGATAAAATAGTTTTCATTATGACTTTTTTATAAACTTTATTTATATAAACTTTAATTTTCATACATGACAGTTTAAATAATAGTGTTAAAAAAAAAACTCTGTAAAAAGTGCAAGAGTGCAAGAGTGATGTCTATTGAGAAACAGTGATAATAAACCTGAGTCCACCACATAGAAACTTGGTTCCTCATGAGGATAATTACTTGATATACGAATAAATATACATGTGTTGTCTTGACTGTGTCCTATAGGAAAAAAAATTACTTTGTGAGTGTGTTATAATTAGAATTACATATGTGAGAGAGATACATAGTAATATTTAAGATCACAACTTGCTTAAGAGAAAAAACAGCACAATCATTTGGTACATCAAGTAGGATATTTAACCCATCTTTACTAAAGAAAAACTTACGAAAACGACATATCAATGTAACACCGGCAGTGTCTGCAGTTTGCGTTGAATCAATTCTTATTTGAAAGCGTTGCTGAAGCTTTACCACTTCCATCTGCAATGAGTGAGGAAGAATGGACTTTCTTTTTTGTTGTTTAAACTTACATGAACGCTTAAAAGGTGGAGGAGGACTATATAAAAACCAAAAGCATAAATGTTAGAAAATTTAAGCATAACTATAAAACAAATAGTCAAAAACAAATATAGACAAAATTTTAATCTTTTCATTGAATTCTCTGCATGAAACTTTTTATCAATATGTCATCTAAAAATATCTTAAAATAAAAAAAACTCATATTTTTAAAAAATTACCATATCATAGGAGTATTAAGAGCGACAATTCCTGGCATAATGTTTTGACGTGCCTCACTCATTAAGTGTGCAGATGTTATCATTGTTGTTACTGCTTCTTTAATTGGAAGAGTATTGGGTATTTTAGCAAGAGGAGTTGGAATTGATTCAACAGTAGTTGTATCAGGCATTTGAGTATTTGAGACTTCGGCATCCTAAAAGAATATTGATATAAAACTTAAACTGATTTTTTAGGATTACGTTTAATTATCATGAGATGCAAAAGTGTGATGATTATGATAATTAAAGATAATTATGAGTATTATGAGCCCACTTTCTGATAGCCATCAATACAAAGCTGAGAGACTAGTTCTAATAACATATAATTCTAGTTGAGCACTCAACTCAAGTTCAAAAAAAATATTTTATATTTAAACACAGCAAGGATGCATTGTAAATTTAAGCTCCTAACACAAAAAAATATTAAAAACTTAAAACTTACAGGGAACAACCTCTTGAGTGCTAACTCACATCTACTTAACACATTGTTAGCAACTCTGAAAGAGAAAAAAATATCATTTTCACCTTTTTGTTTTCTTATGTTAAATTAAAAGATTTTTTTGGAGCACCAAAAAAACATCAAGTTTATTTTAATAAATTGTTCAATTTACAACTAACATGCTCATTGTCTAAGTTTTACATTGTCAAATAATGCAAAAAAAAAAAAACAACAACAACAACTGAGGAGTGTGTTTTTTGGTTTTTGAAAAATTTCCTTAACACATTTTTATACAAACATCAATGAATAAGAAAATAACAAACCAATTTAATATTAACAAAAACAATATACCTTCTATTTTTATTTGTAATGATGTCTAAAAGACCAGCCATTTTGTCACGACCTTTTTTGTGTTCTAAAGGTATTTTAAATTCTTCAGAAAATTGTTAAACTGAAACATTAACCATTTTGTTTAATTTTATTAAATGACCAGTTCAAAAGCTACACAAACATACATGAATCATTATTATGGCGCAATTATACATAAAGCTACACAAACATACATGAATCATTATTAGGGTTCTTGAAATATTTCTTCATAAACATTCCAAATGGAGTTAAATCAATCAACTGTAATTATAATTAAAAAGAACGATTTTTTAACAGCTAAATATAACTTTGGCGCAGACTGATCAATTTTGAACTTATGAATGATTAAGCATATAATTCTCACCTTCTCCTTTCTGCATCAATGCAATAGCTTCAGTCAATGGGTCAACATACTTGCTCATATCTTTTAGCTAAAAATGAAGAGAAAACTTGTTTTTTTTGTTAAGTCTTGACTAAGAAGTAGGTTCTACATGCTGGCATGTTGGAAGGAAAGAAAACCTTTTCTATATAAGCTTGTTCATCTGCTTGTTGAGGTGGACTTGTTGATGGACCCACTGAGGGAGGGTTAGTGAAAGCAGGAGAAGGTGCAGACTGTAAAATTAAAAAAGCATCTAAATGAGACTTATAAATAATGACAAAAACTCAAAAATCTTTTAACAATATTGGCAATAATTTTAAAATTTGAACTGAAAATCTTGTTTTATTGTATAAAAACTAGAAAGTACCTGAAATGCTGGAGAAGGTGAAGGTTGTTGATGGTTTGGTTGCTGAGGAGATGAAACAAAAATAACATTAGAAGGTGATGGCTGGGGCTGCTTTTGTTGCTGCATTGGAATAAAAGTTGTTTTAGATGATGGAGGTAAAAAGTTATTACTTTGACTAGACACCATTACACCACCTAAAATATGAGCACTATCATGAAAAATAATATAGCATTTAGATAATCTTAAGTTCTTATCTTTCTTTCAATGGTTCAAATTAAATATACTTTTATTCACTCCCACCTTGCTGCTGAAGTTGCTGAATCTGTTGCTGCTGCTGAATTTGCTGCTGCTGCTGAATTTGCTGTTGCTGCTGCTGAATTTGCTGCTGCTGCTGAATTTGCTGTTGCTGCTGCTGAATTTGCTGTTGCTGCTGCTGCTGTTGTTGTTGTTGTTGTTGCAGTTGTTGTTGGTGCGGTTGAGGCTGCTGCTGTATTTGCTGCTGAAGCTGTTGCTGCAGTTGAAGTTGCTGAAATTGTTGAAGCTGTTGTTGTTGTTGTTGTTGATGCTGCTGTTGAGGTTGAAGTTGCTGTTGTTGTTGCTGTTTAACTAGTTGATAGCGCTTTAATACAAGAGCTTCATTCTGAGAAGATATGGGGAGTGCCATTTGCTGTTGAGAAATTTCATGTTGGGAGACATGTAGAACTTGCTGGGTAGATACCTAAAATTATAATGATTATTATAATCTTTCAGCATTATCACAAAGTTAAGCACTGTGTAATATATTCAATTAAACTTTAGATATCAAATGACTAAACTAGAATAACTGAAAAAAAATAAACATTGGAATTTACAATCAAAGACTCACATTAGGTACTGATGTAACTATCATATTTAATGCATTTAGATTAGGTTGCTGCT
The DNA here is from genome assembly GCF_058129835.1 of Hydra viridissima. NCBI lineage: Eukaryota > Metazoa > Cnidaria > Hydrozoa > Anthoathecata > Hydridae > Hydra > Hydra viridissima. Next base: position 12,747,359 of record NW_028324306.1, on the reverse strand, counting down.
GAATTTGTCTTTGCTGCTGCAACTGCAAGTTATGTCCTCCAATTTGCTGACTTATGATTTGTCCACCTTGCAATGTGACTTGCATAGGCTGACCACTGATTTGGTTCAAACTCACTAGGTAAAAATTTTAACTTATTCTTTTTTTTTAAACATTGCAAAAAAACATCTGATCAGCAGAGACATATGCCATACCTTGAGATGAAGAATTGTCTTGAAGATTTTTGAGTACTTGCTGAGTCATCACAGGGACCATGATAGTGTTGGGTCGAACCATTTGACTTTGTAAAACCTGTGTCTGCATTTGCTGCTGAATCAGCTGGTTGCCGACATTAGTATTTACCATTTGACCTATAAAAAGAATATTTAGTTTTGCAATATTTCTTACTGCTTAGTAAAAGAGTTGGTATAAAATCATGAAAAACATTTAGCTACATACCTACATTAGTCAGATTTTTTTGTGAGGTATTCTGTACTGATAAGTTTGAACCACCTAAGATTTTTGTGTTTGTAAATTAAAGATATTAATTATTTTAAAGCATGATTTCAATGGTTTAAGTAAATAAATAAGAACTTTAAGTTTTCAATATTTAAATACCAAGTACTAGTTTTTATTTCATTACAAACTTTCATTTAAGTAATTTCAAAACAGATACTTTTTCAAAACATTTGAATCAAAAGCATTAAAGAAAAACTTACTACTACCGACTTCTTTAATTGAAAGTATTAAGCGTGCCACTATCTGTAGATAGTCATCCTAAAGCAAAAATTGAAAGAATTAAATATATTAGAGATATTTGCATTGAAATAATTATTTGATTCTTTTAATCTACTCAAACTTTTACCACTATATATTTGCCATTTAATGAAATGCACTGAGAAATATTACTTGCAGAAAATCACAAAAACCATGTTTCATCATGTTTTTAAAACCATAGCTTAACTTAATGGAAGGTATCATGCTTTAAGAAGTTTGTGCCATGTTATCCCAACATTAAGTAGATTAAGCCTTGAAAGCAACTTTTTTTGCAATTGGAATCCACTAAAACAATATTATTTGAATATCATTTAACAGTTATTTTCTTAATATGTAAAAAGGTACCCTAGATTGAGCTTTTTCTATGATTGAATTTTCCAACTCATGACTTGTTTTGCCATATGGATTTCCATAAGTTTTGAATTTCTCTTCACTAAAAAAAAAAAAAAATCAAACATTAAATTACATATTTTAGTAGGTTTTTATCCTACTATATTAAAAAAAAAATTCTTATTACTGCATAATACAAATAGATGTTCAGCATAATCTGTTAGACAAAAATAACTAATTTACACATATACATATTTATATATACATTTGTCCGACAACCATTTGCCTCAAATCTGGAGACATCCATGAGTCTTGGGTAGACATTTGGTATGAACAGTTTTTATAGAACTACAGTAACTACTCGAACACTATGTAATACAACCTAAAAAAAAATTTGAATAAGTTACAAGTAAATTTAACACTAACCTGGAAGTGAACAATTAGAGAAATTAAGGATGGTTAGTTGTTTTGTAAAACTCGAAGTTATGCTGCAGTTTTACTTTAAGATTTATCATTTTCACGAAAATCTTTTTTGGGAACTATAAAATAATTTTGTGCTTTAAGGTTTTTTTTTTTTAATTAAAGAATTTACTTTAATAACGGTACAGAATGCTCTTTTACTTAACAAAACCTCTGTACCTTATGTCCGAAAAAACAACTGAGATTTCATAGATTTCTGAATCTTTTTAATTTTTTGAGCAGAATTACTTCACATGTTTCAAAATTTTGAAAACGGATGCGATTCCTTAATAAGTAAACAAAAATATGAGAAATTGGTGTTTCTTGCTTCAGTTACTACCGAAGCCACTTTTTTGTTCATGAATAAAATTATAAGCAGTAAAATGTAGCCCCAAGCGCGTCCGCAGATCAACCAGTATTTTATAATGATATATTATATACTTAGACCATTAAAAACTATAGACCCGGCCTAAGCTCAATAATTCTAATCTTCAAGTGAAGCCAAAAAAAAAAGTTGGCGCATGACGTCAGTTTGTGGCAAAAACATTTTTGGATGATAAGTTTGCTCTTGCATTTGCATCATATTTTTTGATTATCATCAACTATGGTGCATTCTTGCTGTGCATATAACTGCAAAGAAAGACATAAAGCTGGGGCAGATATATCATTTCATGGGTAAGTGTTTATTTTGAATAAAAAATAATTTAATATGACAACTATGATGTTATTTATCTATTGATTATTTAATATGACTAAATATTATCATATTTAATATAATATAGAATATATATATATATATATATATATATATATATATATATATATATATATATATATATATATATATATATATATATATATATATATATATATATAGTAAGCTATAAATATGATGAGCTATTTATTTTTCATCCTAATTTATAATGAATGATTAATAGATGATTATATACATGATAAATGTTTATCTTTTATTAAATTATGATGAAAGATAAATGGCTTATCATATTTATACATAGTAGTCATATTAAGTCATATTGTTATGTCATAATAATAATTTTTGTTGTCCACTATTACTATTATTAACGACTCAATGGTATTTTTATTTTGGATTTCTGCAATTTCGGCCAATATTGATTTATCCTAGCATATGTTTTGATTTATGCTAATATTTGTTTGAAATGTTTTCATATTTTTATATAAATATTATTTGTTGTTTGAAACTAAAAAGTTCTTTTTTCTTGATAAGAAAGTAAACATAATACTATATAGAATATATCATAGTTTAGAACCACATCCATTATGTTTGCTATTATATTGCTAAATGTTATTACTAATATGTTGCTATAAACCATTATATTGCTATATGCTACTTTTTGATAAACATGCAAAAAAGTATTTTTATTTATTTATATGATTTATGTTACAGATTTCCAAAAGATTTATTGTTACAAAATAAATGGATTGCTGTCATCCGTAGAGAAAACTTTATTCCATCAAAAAGTTCAAAAATTTGTTCTAAGCATTTTACACCAGATTCATATGTTGTTAGCGGTTAGAGTTCAAAAAAGCAACTTAAAAAGGATGCTATACCAAGTGTTTTTAATTTTCCAAGTAGTTTGGTGAAGAAAATTAAACCTAGAAAACCTCCAGCTAAAAGAAAAATCACAAGTGAGAGTGAAATTAATATTAAAACAATAAAAGATGATACTTCATTTGAAACTACCCTTGAAACAGCCTCCTTAGACAGAGCCAAAAGACAGAGCTGCAATACCTTTAGGAATTTAAAAAAAACAGCCTTAGAACCTCCTCTAAAAAGGAGAAAATGTTACCTGAATGATTTTAAAAAACACCAGTCTTTTAATCTAGCATTAAAAATAATTTCAAAGCAAGAAAAAAAAATTAGAATTTTGCAACAACGAAATCGGCGACTTCTCAAAAGAGTATCTAACTTACAATCTTTACTTAAACATTTGAAGGAAATGCAAATGATTGACGAAGAATCCTCCCTTAAGCTTTCTGTAAGTGATATTTACTAAATATATAAAGTAACAATCTATGTGAACTTTCCATTCAAACTTTTTAATTAGGTATAGGTAATAATTCCTTAGATATTTTAAAGTTATTTAATTTTTTGTAGGACACAATGCCTGCTTCTACAAAAATTGTTTTTAAACAATTACTAAAATCCAAATGCACTAAAGAATATCCAATGGAGTTGAAAAGCTTTGCTCTTACCCTAAATTTTTATTCTCCTAGAGCTTATTCATATGTCAGAAAAACATTTACTAAAATGCTTCCTCATCCAAGAACACTTCAAAAATGGTATCAAAAAGTCACATGCGAACCTAAATTTCAATCTGAATAAATTAAGGTCTTAAAACTGAAAGTAGCAGAACTAAAAGAAAAAGGAAAATCATGTATCTGCTCATTAATGATTGATGAAATGGCAATTCATAAAAAAATAGAATGGGATGGTGAAAAGTTTTCAGGGTAGGTTGTGTTAATACAGTTATATATAAGTACAATTATATATGTACACAATAGTGGAAAGTTTGTGTTTGTTTAATCAAAAAAAATTTAATTATAATTTTAGGTATGTTGATATTGGTTCTGAACTTCAAACCGATTCTGAAGTTGAAGCAAAAGAAGCAGTTGTGTTTTTGATTAACAGCTTAAACAATGCGTGGAAGCTACCAATTGGCTACTTTTTAATTAATGGAATCTCAGGAGTTCAAAAAAGTAACTTAGTAAAAATGTGTTTAAAAATATTAGAAGAAGCTGGCGTTACTATAACAAGTTTAACTTTTGATGGTGCTTCGGCAAATATTAGTATGGCTAATCTCTTGGAGCTGATTTATCAGTTAACTCTACTTGTACATACTTTCCACATCCAGTTACAAAAAAAGCAATTTTTATTTTCATGGATCCTCTGCACATTTTAAAACTTATAAGAAATACATTAGGTTTGCACAAAATAATGTTTGATAGTAATAATGAACCGATAAAATGGGATTTTATTGAAAAATTAGTAAATATTCAAGAAAAGGAAGGCCTTCATTTAGCGACAAAAATTACAAAGAGACATATAAATTGGTTTCAAGAAAAAATGAAAGTCAAGCTAGCTGCACAGACATTCAGTCAAAAAGTTGCAAATGCAATAGAATATTTACGAGAAAGTCAGCACTTGAAGGATTTTGAAGACAGCAAATCAACAGAAAGATTTATTATTGCTATTAATAACATTTTTGACATCTTAAATAGCAGAAATTTGTTAGCAAAGAATTTCAAGTGTAGTTTACAACATTACAATAAAGAAACTATTTTCAAAAAAATAAAAGAGTCAATAGAGTATTTAATAACACTTAAATGTGCTAAAAATGGAGAACCTCTGCATTTAAGTCAAAGTAAAACAGGTGTTATTGGGATGATTGTAAGCCTGAAATCATATATGGGATTATGGAATTATTATGTTCAAAATGGTAATTATAGTCTTAGGTATATTTCAGCTTATAAACTATCTCAAGACCATTTGGAAGTTTTTTTCAGTGCTATAAGGAGCCATGGAGGATATAATAATAATCCCACAGCAAAACAGTTTCAAGCTGCCTACAAAAAATTGTTGATTCATACAAGTGTTTCAGGTTCTTCTCAGGCCAATTGTATTGAACAGGCACCATCAATAATTTTAGCAATGAGTTCTTCAAAAAATATTAAAATGAAAATGATCATCAGCTTATTGATCAACAGCTTATTGAAGATTTTGATAAAGAAAAAATTTGTGATGGCCATGAGTATGCTGTAAATAGTTTAAGTTATTCAAGAAGTTTATCATTATATGTTATTGATGTTGTGGAATATATTGCTGGATTTGTTGTAAAAAAAATTAAAAAAGTTTTAGATTGTGACATTTGCTTAAACTTAATTCAATCACAAATCCCAACTTCAACATTAATTAAAAAAAAGAATTACAGTGACATTAAACTATGCTTGGTTCAACCCTCCAAAGATGTTATTCACATGTAAAATTGCAGAAAGCGAAATCAGAATTTTTAAGGAAGAAAAGAGGTTGTTTCAAAAAAATTTAATGACAAAGTTAATTATTAATATTCTAATCAGTGTTCGTAGCTCTATTTTTATTGATAACAGAGAACATATGTTTGATAATGATGTTCAATCTAATCATTTGGTTAATTTAGTCAAAATGATTAGCTTTTATTATTGTAACGTTAGATTATACCACCAAGGAGAGAATTTGAATAAAGATTGGAAAAAACTTCGAAGTAAATTAACTAAAAGTATTTTATTTTGTGGTCAATAAATATATATATGAAACTATATTTTTACTGTCTATTCAAATCGAGTGTTTTTAATTGAGTAAAAAATTAAAAAAAAAAAAAAAGTAATAAATGTTTTTATTCTTTAAAAGAAAGTATTCAAAATATTTTTAATATTTTTGTTTCAATGGAAAAAAATTTCCTAAATAATTTAAACTAAAATCCTACATAAACAAAATCCTATTTTATACTAAAACCCTACATTATTTGCGTTTTTGCCACAAAGTGACGTATATGCGCAAAAAGTTTGGCTTCAATCAATTTCAAAAAGCCGCGTCTATAGTTTTTAATGGTCTAAGATTATACAGTATTGTGAAAAAGTTAAGAACCACAAAAAAAACAAATCGTAATTTATTTTTATTTTTAAATTTCTTTTTAACCGAATATATTTTTCTGGTAAAAAAAAAAATAATAATAAATTTTAGAAAATAGACAAACAAAATAAAAAATAATAATAGTGATAAAAACTTTTGAACAAATATAAAAAATGTATTTAAAGTTTTATAGGTAATTTTTATTTTAAAAAAATTGTGAAAAAGTTAAGAACCACAGAACAAGAAACGATAATTTTTACCTAATACCGCGTAATTCTACCATGAATTTTTAAGCACTCATTTATACGATTTGGCATTGAGTCTATTAAATTCTCTAAAATATGTTTGGGAACATTTCCAAGTATTGCTGGTAAAATATTGCGCAACTCCTCAAGGTTCCTTGGTGCTTTCTTGGCAATCTCTTTATCAAGCCAACTCCAAAGATTTTCAATGCAATTTAGATCTGGGCTATTTGGTGGCCAAGTTAGACGCTCAATATTTTTACTTTCGAACCATTCAGAGACAATTTTAGCCCTGTGACATGGTGCATTGTCTTGCTGAAAAATGAACGGAACGCTTTGCTCAAGTGCATCAATTGACGGTAACAAGTTGTTATTTAAAATATTGACATAATAACTAGAGTTGAGTCGACCATCAAATGATTTAAACATACCGAGACCATAATATGTCATGCAGCACCATATTCCAACCGACCCGCTACCTTGTTTTGTTCTTTGAACGATACAATCGTGATTATATTTTTCTGAAGGCTGCCTGCGAATCATAATTCGGTTTTTTCGGTTATCAACCTCGATATTCATCTCATCACTGAACATTACTGTCCTCCATTTTTGTTTAGTCCATTCTTTGACGCTTTGGCAAAATTTTTTTCGCTTTTTTATATGTAGTTTGGTAAGTCGCGGTTTTAGAACAGCTTTTTTCCATAACATATTGTTAGCTAATAGTTTCCTACGCACAAGTGATGCCGATGCTTGACGTCCATTTGAAAGCTTCCATTCCCTTCTTAATTCATGCGACGGCATGGTTCGATTTTTCTTTGCCAACCTGATTAAAAGGCGATCATCATTGGGTGTCGTCAAACGCGGTCTTCCAGAACGATGGCGATCAACGTAAGATTTCGTCTCTTTGAATCTTTTGATGATTTTTAGCACCGAACTATGTGATCGCTTTACTATTCTTCCAATTTCGCGAGCGGATTTACCTTCCTGGTGAAAATGCACCACTTTTACACGATCTTCATAGGTAATAGCTTTTCTGCTCATTTTTTCAAAAGGAAAGAATATTTTTTTGTTTGAAATTAAATACTTTTTTTAAAAGTATTTAAAAAAAATTAATTTTTTTCAAATGTTTTTATTGGTTCTTTGGTAATAACTCAGGTCATTAATAGAATATTTAAAAAAAAAGGGAAAAATAAATTTAAAAAGACGTTTCCGCCGCATTTCGCACCAAAAATTCTTTGTGGTTCTTAACTTTTTCACAAAAAAAATATAAAAAAAAATTAACACATAATATTTACTCCTTATTTTTTATAGGTTCTATTAACTTATTTTCAAAAAAAAAAATTTTTTTCTTTTTTCTCATGCTATATTTAATATGTTTGAAAAAAAAAGACTATTTTATTATCTATAGAATAAGAATTAATTAAATTTATTTGAAAAAAATATTTTTTTTTATTTAGTGGTTCTTAACTTTTTCACAAAACTGTATATACTAGATGTCTAACTTCGATCCGAAAAGTGAAGCCGTGGAAGCCATTTCTAATACGGGGAAAAACATGCATTTTAAACTTTTATTTCGCACGTCGGATCAAGGACGTATTAATAGATGGACGTTCAACGCATTGTTATAGATCAAAGGTGCCGCCAATTAGCCAAAAACTATGCGTGTTACCGTCAATTTTCTAAATTCATGATTCAGATACTCCGACTTCTACTCGTCAAATTTCCGTCAAAAAACCTCCCTCAGTAAACCCATTATAATTATGCATTTACTGAAGCTTATGGTTATAAAAGACAAAAAAATTAATCAAGAATAGTTCACATATCTGAAAAAGGTTGATTTGAGCTATGAACTTTGCTTAATAAAAATTTAGCTGTGTTTAAACTTTGACGTCTAAAACTAGGCTTTTGCAAAAAGGCTATGTTTGGTTTACTAGAATGGATAGAGTAAAGTGAAACAAATTTTCCTTATTAAATTGAACCTGCTATGATATAGTTTAAAGGTCGAAAAAGATATTTTTAATGCTCTTTTCACCCCACTCTCAGATTATGCTTCCCACTTTAAGGTTAAAATCAGAGAGTATTTCTTATTTTTGTCGGAAATGTCGAACTTTTTTGCCTCGCTTTTTTTTTCTCTTGAATTTGTGATTTTTTTTTTCGTGAACGACCTAGTTAAAAAATTTACCTAAACTGCATTTTGTCTGAAGGTATTATAACTAAAAGCATCTTAAAGTTCATAAAATACTATTCGTTTCAGGAGTTGGAAAGATATATAAAGTATGTATTTTTAATGAGCATTTTTGTTTAAGCATTTTTAAACTGTCATGTAGAGCTACTTTAAGTTATAATGATCTTATTTTTTTAATTATTACTGTTGTTACTAATAGTAACAACAGAAATAATAAAAATGATAAGACCATACTTTTAGTTGCATATTCTTGAGCCTTCTACAAGTGATGTATAGCCTTATTTTTAACCTTTTCTAAATATTATATCAAAAGAAGTAATTTTATATTCATATTTATTATCTCATTACAGGATAAATAATGAGTCTTCATGAGGAATATTTAAAACATTTATGTAGAATGTGTGGCTGCATAATAAAGCAGGATAGTCACTATCAAATAAAACCTGTTGTTATCTATAAACAAGCAATTCTTAGCTTTTACAAGCTGGATACAACCTCAGACTATCAAAAAGTTCATCCTGAATATTTATGCAAATCATGTTATATGGTCTTATACAGGTTAGATTTAAAATCAAAAAAAGGCTTTGAAGTTGAGAGGAATGATAAATTCTTCACTTTTTCTGAACACACAAAAACCTGTTATGTATGTAACACACTCACAAGAGTTGGAAGAAATAAAAAAGTACATGCGATAAGTATTCATCAACATTTAAAAGCATTTGCATCAAAACATGGTTTTGACTGTTACAATGAAAATAAGAAAAATTATTTTGTAATAGTTAAAATCAATAGTTATTGCCAATCAAATGGCATGTGGAGACTAATTGTTTTAAATCGTGAAGTGCCATTATCCATTAACATTAACAAATCTCTTCCAGATCAACTAAATCTTCAATCTGCTAATATTATATTCTCCAACATTTCATGCATAAACATCTGTAAATGTAATAATGACTTCCACTATCTTTTTTTCTAATCAGAAAGAAATTTTCTGATTTTAAAAATTTCCGAAGCACATCAAATGAGGATGTTGGAATAATTGAAACGAGAGAAGGTAATACAGTTGAAAACTTGAAAGTTATTAGACATAAAGGTTGTTCATTAATATGTTTAGAAGTCTGTTGTGATTTTAGCACCATCTACCATACTAACTTGGCTGTAATGGAACCCAGGTTAAAGAGAAATGTCAACCATCTATTACCTTTAACTAGCCATTTTTTAACTGTGTACATTTTCTTACACCAGTATATGTAAAAAATGTAATAAAGACAACTTGCAATCTTCTATATGGAAGTTTAATAGTACATTACAACAATTTACAGTTTTGAATAATTTCTAAAATCAAAATTAAGAGTTATTACAATATTTTCATAATCTGGGAGTATTTGCAAATATAAATTAGCACCCGTTTAGGCGTTAAGCTCCACAACATGTGAGTATAAGCACACCTTTAGTGGCAATGTAACATTTCTTTTCATGCTTTTTAAAATTCGGTTCTCTAAGATATTTATTGTAACATTTCAGACAGGTAAATTTAGTTATTAAGCGTTTTTCTGTTTTTTTCAGCATTTTGGTTTCTTCTGCAATCAGCTTCTCTGTAGGAATTGCTGGTGGTATGAGCTCCAATTCAAAATCCTCTGATAACAATTCCGCCAACTCTTCAAGATCTATCTCAATAAAATCATCCACAACTAATTCAATTTGGTTATCAATATTTTTAAGCAAAAAAGAATAATCTTGATTAATAGCAAAGTTTTCTGTCATACTCATTTTATGTATCGATGCTCAGTAAAATACTTTTAAAAATATTTTTATTAGATAGTCGAGACCATCTTTTTCCGACGTCGAAAAAAATTAAAATACTCCCCGGTTTCGCAATCATCACCTATTGTTTCGCTTTTGTTATCTAAACAAAGCGTAACACGCATATCTTTTTTATGAAACAATGCGTTGAACGTCCATCTATTAATACGTCCTTGGTCGGATATAGCTTTTGCCCTTATTACAAATGGCGGATTCATTTTCTAAACAAAAAAGCGGCTTCACTTTTCGTCTAATAAAATCCCGCAAGTTAGACATCTAGTATATATAATATATCATTGGTATTTTATAGGTGCGTGCATTTCTGCCATTTTCGGCACCGATCTTAAAGATATGGTTATTTCCTGCTCGGCCTTCAACTATAAAACAAGATTTAATAAAGGTTGTTTGATTTCTTTTCATAAATTTCCTTTAAATGATCAAAATCTTTGTAAAAAGTGGGTAATGGTGACTTAACGTTTACAATTTACACCTAGTAAATATAGTCGAATCTGTAGTAAACATTTTAAATTGGAAGATTTTAGGTGCAAAAAGAATGGGAAACAGGTGTTGAAAAAAATGTTGCCTTCAATGTTTGACTTTGATTTATTGTTGAATTGTAGGAAAAATAACAATGTCTTTTATCTTGAATAAAAAGATAAAAGAGGTTACAACTACTAATGCTGTAAACAAAAAATTACTTAAACAAAATTCTCCAAAAAATTTTTTTCTCAAAAAAAAGATTAAATATTAAAACAAAAATTTAAACGAAAAGATAAAAAAAATTGATTCACTTAGCATAGTTATTAAAAGATTAGAGAAACAAAACATTATTTCCAATGATGTCGCCGAAATACTTCAAAATAACTTTTCTGGTCTGACTCTAGAACTTCTGAAATCCGAGTTAAAAAATAGAGGCCGAAACAAGAAGGGTTATAAATACTCTGAAGAGGTTAAAAAATTTTCTCTAACACTGCAATTTTATTCCCCAAGAGCATATGAATTTGTTAAATCTACTTTCTCATTGCCTGCAGTAAGCTCACTTTCAAATTGGACTTCCTCTGTCAATTGTTCACCTGGATTTTTTGAAGATGTTTTAAAGTTTTTACAAAATAAGACCTTAGAGGATTCATCATACAAAGATTGTGCATTGTTGTTTGATTCTATGCATATCATGGCTGCTCTGCGATATGATAATATTGCTAGATCAAATGAAGGTTTTGCTAGTTTTGGAATTAATATTCAAGCATATAACCCAGATAAGTTAGCAACTGAAGCACTTGTTTTTATGGTTGTTGGATTGAAAGGTCATTGGAAATGTTCTATAGGCTACATATTATGTGATAAAATTTCAGCAACAGATTTAAGTCTTATTACAAATGTTTTAAATTTATGCGCTTCTCATAATTTGAATGTTTGGAGTGTAACATGTGATGGATTTGTTTCAAAATTTAATGCCATGAAGAATCTTGGATGTTTATTTGGTAGTAAAATTAACAAGATGTGTGGTAGTTTTATCTATCCTGCATATGATCATCATATATATTGCATCCCTGATCCTTGCCATATGCTCAGATTAGATCGAAACTCTCTGTGTAGCATTGGTATCTTTGTTGATGAACAAAATCGATATATTAAATGAGACCACATTAAAGCATTGCATAAACTACAAGAGGAAGAAGGACTTAAGTTTGAAAATAAACTTGGCAATTACCACATTGACTTTAGACAAGTGACTTGTTAAACTCTAAAAACATCTTTGAAAAAGGATCTAAGAAACCTTTGTTTCTAAATGAAGCTCCAATTTGGGTTGAAACCATTAAGAAATCTGTAAATTACTTACTTAACTTATCAGACATATCTAAAACTTCTTTAATTAAACACAGAAGAAAAACATTTGTACTTGGTTTCATTGTAGCAGCCACAACTGTTAGAGATTTATCACTTAACCTTTTATCAAGACTTGAAAATCCTTTTAAATTTATTTTGACATAAAAACTGTCACAAGATCACATTGAATTGTTATTTGCTTGTCTAGAGGAAAAAATAGTTTCAATAACAATCCAGATGCAGGTCAGTTAAAATCTGCTTTAAAAAGAGTTTTATCAAGAAACTCCATCATAGGATCAAAATTTAGCAACTGCCTTACTTTTGACCTAAAATTTTCAGGCTCAATCTTTTTTTTAAAGTGGAGTGAAGTAAGATCACTTCTTATTGAACAAAATACAATATCTACTGAGGATTCTAACTATTTTAAAGACCTTGCTGGTTGTCTTTCATCAATCTCTACTTCAATATATAAGGAAGCTATACTTGGATATAAAGCAGGGTTCATTGTAAGAAAACTATATAATAAAATTGGATGTCTGACTTGTGCAAATAGTTTAATTTCTCTGCAGGCTATGTCCACTGATCATGAGTATTCTATATTTCGCAATTCATCATGAAAAATTTTGTAACTTTTAAAAATTGTGGTGGTTTGATCTTTCCATCCTGTAGTGTTTTTAAGATTGTCCAAAAATGTGAGCATATTTTTAAAGTTTTGGTGTGTGGGACAGACCTTCAAAATTTAAAAATATCTTCAAAAAAAAATCTAAAAAACTTGGTGGTGCACTTCATAAATCAAAAGCTTGCAAATGATGCACTGTTTACTGAATTGAATATGCATGATTTAGAACATGAGACCTTGAATGAAGACATGCATTCTTCACAGCTTTTGAAAAAAATTATAGACAATAATTTAACATTGCGTCTTTACTCATTTGGTCAGCTGTACACTAGAAATCAATTGCATAAAGGAAAGATTGGATTACGGCAACAATCCAATAAGCTTGTTTTGTTTAAAGGTTTATAAAGGTTTATAAGGGTATGAAAAATATTAAAAATTAGTTTAGACTTTACATTAAAAATGGCTGTCCATGTTTACTCAGTTGATGAAATTATTTTATACTTTATGGTAAAAATGGCTGTCCATGTTTACTCAGTTGCTGAATTCATAAGTTTCACTACTGGTATATGGACCAGTAGTTCAAATGAAAGCTTCATGAGCCTGACAGGTCACTGTTTAGACAATACATTTAATCAGAAAACTGTTGTACTTAGAGTAGCTCCATTTTCTGAGAGGCATACAGCAGCAAATATTGCTGAATTGATTGAAGATATTATGGCTGAATTTAAAATATTACCTTCAAAAATTCATTTAATTGCTAGAGATAATGGTGCAAGTATTGTTAAGTCTATTAAAAATAGCCCATATGATAGTTTGCCTTGTTTTTTACACACACTGCAATTAGTAATTAATGAGTGTATTTTTGAACAAACAGTAGTCAAGAATGTCATTGCAAACTGCCTTTCAGCCATTCTCCCCAAGCTGTCCTAAACTTAAAGCTCTTCAAGAAGCAAACAATGTTCCTAAGCACAAACTTATTCAAAATGCTCCAACAAAGTGGAATAGGACCTATCATATGTTAAAACGAATTTATGAACAAAGGAAACCTCTAACCATATATGCACTTGAAAATGGTAAGCTTCCTTCATTAAATGCAAACAAATAGGTGATTATTGGACAGTTTTGTGTTTTGCTAAAAAATTTCCACAAAACAACAGTTCACTTGAGTGAAAGAAATTCTCTTGTCTTAGATATTATACCACAGATATAGTTTTTGAAACATTTCATTAATAAAGCTTCAATTGATGACAACTAATTTAACTAATTTAATGGAGAGTAGATTAAACAATATACTGATAACTATAACATCATCTTGTCAACATTTGTTGATCCCAGATTCAAATTAAAAATGTTCAAAAATGAAAACACCTTTTCAACTGCTAAAACAAGTATTAAGAACATAACCATTCAACTTATTAAAACCCATGAAAATATAAAAAAACATCAAAGTTACTGAAAATGATTGGTCTGCAGCTTGTGGCATTGAAAATATTGACTCAGAATATGAAAATAATGGTACAGTACTAAATGAATACAAAGATATAGTAGAAATGGGTTTTGACAATTGTTTTGAAGAACTTGTAGGATTTAGTTCTAAACAAATCTGCCGAACACAAACTTTAACTTCAAATGAAACTTTATTAAACGAAATTCAACTCTACTCAAATGAAGACCTTATTGACCAAGAAAGCAATCTTTTGTTGTGGTGGAAATCACAGAAAACCAAAATTCCACTATTAGCAAAGCTTCCTTTAAAGTATTTAAGCTGCCTACCGTCTTCTGTGGAGAGTGAAAGGCTTTTTAGTATTGGTGGAAAAGTATATACTGCAAAGAGAAATAGCTTAACAGGAGTTCATGGTGAAATGTTAATATTTATGAACTATAATATGAGAAATTAAAAATATTTGATTTTGTACATATTATTATAATTAGTATAGTATAATTCTTTTAGAAGTATCTATGATCTATCTTTTCATGAAATATAATTTATTTAGGAGTTTAAAAGCTTTGAATCAATGAGGAGGTCATAGGAAAAAAATAATGTCATGAAAAAAGTATAACTGTAGAATTAGAAAATTTCAGGAAAAAAAATTTGGAAAAATAATTAAAACTCTATTTCTGAGCTATAGCTCAAAAATAAAAAAAAGAATGCCTCCCAATGCCTTAATCAAAATTTCAAAGCATATTCTTTTGTGGATTTGAGGGTTGCGCAAATAAAAGAGTATCGTCAGCCGGGGTAAATTTGGTCAGTTTTGGCAATTTTTCTTAAACATCTCTAATTCTTATTATTTTTTTTAAAGTAGTAACATTATAGGTTTTGGCTATAAGCCTCTTTATTTATTTTTTTAAATTTTTTTTATTACAAATATTTATTTTTAAACGCCGAAAAGTGACCAATGTTACCCCAGGTTTTTATCATGTTTGATCAATAATACCCCTGCTATGGGGTAACATTGGTCACTTTTTGGAGTTTTAAAAAATCATCAGTCCTTAAACACTTAGAGAAACATGAAAAGAACATTTAAATGGACAAAAAATTTTGCAACAAGCTCCCTGTTATTGTGCAAGAGTCATTAAAAGTCATTTTTTAATAGGTCATTATCGTCATCTGAGGATGATGACACTTGTTCCACTCTTGCCCTTTTCTTGTTATTCTTGGTGTTACTATTATTTTTGATGTGGTAGGAGTTGTGTTATTCACCAGATCTTGCGGTGTCATCGCTTTGCCAGGTGTGATCTTTTTTCCTCTGGTGCACTTTGTTTTCCCATCCTATCCACAATGTTTCACTAATAGACCTACAATAGCTTCATTGAATACCTCCTTAACAGTACTACCGGTACCTCCTCCAATGTCTTTGTTAACCTGTGGCAAACGCTTCATGACCATTTTTTTATCGAAGGGAAATATTCCACTAACCTTGAAGTCTCAAATTATCACTTTTCAATTGACGTTGCAGTAGAGCAGTAAGACCGGGGAACTGATTTTTTGGTATTGATTCTTTGATGCGCGATTCCCTTCGCCAATTTACTAGTATCCTTCGCCATTCTATTTTTAGCAGACGGAAAACAGCAACGTCCAGCGGTTGAAGCAAATGAGAAGCGTATATTCCGAACTGTTGACTAAGGGTCTGCGTCTCGGAATCGTTTTCTCGAAATGAACCGGGAAAAGCGTAACGAGACGAGAAATTTCCCGGAAAAAAATAACGAGACAAAGGAAACAATTATCCCGGAATAAAAATATAAATCGGGACATAAATTTTTTCTCGGAATTTAAAAACTGTGTCCCGGATAATTACGAAACGTTACGAGACAGATCAATTATATTAACTAGATATCTAACTCGCGCTTTCGCAGCGAAGAAAATTTTTTGCCAGCCAGAAATGACGCACAGTGATTCAAAACAACAACAAAAATGGTACTAAACCCCTCACAATTTTTTGATAAATATAGCGCCCTTTTTTAAATAATATTAAATTAGAATGATCATTTATTTAAAAAGTAAAAGCAGTATTTTAATAAAACTTACATTTTACCTTTTTATGGTTAAAATAAATTAAAAAATTTAATATTATTTTCAAAGAAATCTAAAAAATGAGAGATTTTTATTTTGTAAAAATGGAGAACTTTTAATCTAAATTAAAGTCTATATTTATAGTGAAGATAATCTTATAACTTTATATATTTTTTGAAGCAATACAAATGTCAATGAACCCATAAAAACCTTGTCTTCCGCCATTTTTTAACAGTGGTTTATTATATCAAAATAAATGAAAATGGCGGAAAACAAGGTTTTTATGGACTAATTGACATTTGTATTTCTTGAATTTGAGTTTTTTACTTGTATGACTTGTTTCAACATATCAAATATAGTTTCAAGAAACATATTTTTATCATCATATGCTACTTAGAAATTTGTTAAAATGTTTTAATTTGAATAACGATTTACTATTCAAGAAGTGCTAGATATTTGAAATAGCATTACTTAACAACTTCAGTATTTCCTGTATAATATACAAGTAACATTATTTACTTAAACATTATATGGAACGTCATGTGATAATTGTCAAAGAAGTTATAACATACAATGTTAAACAGTGTAAAGTGAAAAATAACATAAAGTACTCAAAAATGTTTCTGATATATGTTAATGATTTTAAAAACAACAACAACAAAAAGGTTAGATCTTATCCCGAATATACGTGAATTAGGAGTGGGTAATTTATGAATTTGGAAGGATTTACTTAACGAAATCAAATAAAACTGAAGAAATTAGCAAATAGAGCATAAATTAATGCTACTTTAGATAGATTTAATTCAAAAGTGAAGAAAAAAACTAAAACAATGTGGTAGAAAAAATGATTCTTTTAAAGAAAAAGAATACCAATGGCTTCAAGAAAATCTTATGACCATTAAAAGTAGCCATTTTGGTTCTGGAAAACCCCATAAACAATGGGTGGTCCTTGGAGAGCAATGGAAAAGAGAAAAAATAAAAGAACTAGGTATTGAAATCTTGCTCTATTGTTAGTCTCTGCAAGAATTAAACTTTTTAAAAAAAGTCAAATGTTTTATGGATCAAAAAAGTTAAAGACACTTTGGATAACCTTTCCCTTAAATATGAGTGTAAAACAAACTCTTGCATTAGAAGTGAATACTGACCTCAGCGGTAAACAATACTAAATGATCAGAAACTTAGCCCTCGGACACATTTATCCCCTTCTTCCAACATATTTTAGTGAAAAGATTTAAATACTATCCCAAAAATATATTTTTTCCCCTGATTTTAGTTGCTACCATTAACTTTTACAAAGCTGTGTTTATGTAGATGGTATAACAATATCAATAATAGCAGCTGAAATAAATAATGGTAATTGTGCCAGAAATTCATTAAATTTTATATTAAGGATTAACTAGTATGTCTCGTTATGTCTCGTTATGTCCCGTTAAAAAGATGTAAATTCCGGGAAATTGTAAAGTTCCTATTTTCTCCGGGACATCTCGTCTCGTCTCGGTATCGTCCCGGATTTCGACTGAAAATTGAAAATTGTCTCGAATTTTATCGCTAATCGGGACAAAGCTTTTAGGATCGTCTCGTCTCGTCTCGATTTAAAAAAATAACGAGACGCAGACCCTTACTGTCAACTAGCCTTTCTCACGCTCATTCTTCAAGTTAAACATTCTTTCATTGCATTGGACAACGTTTCTTGACAGTATGTAGTTGCATATGCTCTTGAACCAGGCTTTCGCTTATATTTCCTCGGCATTTTCACCGGCTAAGAATCTAAATGGTTCAATAAATATATCAGAAATGTCAAAAAACGCCAAATTAAACTCAATGTAGTCTACGAAGTAACTGCACTATATTCACAAAAACTGTTGAGATACCAAAATTGTTGATATAATAGTTTATGTATATTGTTGGTATCTCTAACAAAATTAAAACATGTTATCTTCGTTAAATTTTAGGAATTTAAAAAAAATCAACAACTGAACAAAGTTAACCCGGTTGACAGTACCATTTTGAATACTATTTTAACAGGCAAACATTTTTAACGCCATACGGCGTTAATAAGTACAGCTTTTTTAACGCCGTAAGGCGTTAAAAAAGTTGTAATTATTTTGCGCAAGCGCAGATTTCACAGTTAATAAACTTTTTTAACGAATAGCTTTTTTAACACAACACCGGCTTTAAAAACTTTAAAAACTTGCTTAACTTTTTATTACGGAATTTTGGTGAAGTTTGACATCTAATTAATATATATCATTGAAAATCTGTGACCATTTTTTCACCGCGTACTCGAGGTAGAGGTGTCGTAAGGATGGATTTTTCTCGTCATTTTTTTAGAATTTTATATTAACTTAGATAATATTTTAAAAGTAGAGTGTTGTAAGTTTATTGCAATTTTTTTTTTTTTTTTTTTTTTTTTTTTGCAGTTACTAACGTTTTTAGTGATTTCATTGCTATTGAAAACTTCATTCCTGTTCTGGAAATGAATTGACATTAAAGAGATGATGGTTTTTTTTTTCTAACTTTTGAATCAATTTTATATATCTATTTTCTATGTACCTGCCAAATTTCAATAAAAAATAATGACACACCCATATTTTATTTTTGCACGCAGTAAAGGTACCAAATATTCTTCTGTGGGAAAGGTTGGGGGGGGGGGCGGGATTCACGATTATGAGCATTTTGTATATGTGACTTTTTATTCATTAAAAAATTGTTTTTTTTAGATAAATGAAACTTCATATAAAATATTGGTGATTTTTTTAAAATTATTCAAAACATGATTTACACACAAACAGACAAAAAAAAAAACCATATTCTGTTATTAGTTGATAAAAATATAACCGAAGCAAAGTAATGCGCTAAAAACTAAACAGTGAAGTTCAATTATAAAACCACCGTAAGCCGAACGCTAATTTTTTAAGTTGGTTGCAGTTTTCTTAAGCATTCCTTATAATGAATTTTTGTCACTTAAATGGGCATAACTTTTAGTAGAATCATTAGTTCTTTATGAAATTTTCACCATTGTAATACTGATTTAAAGCTCTTTACAGTTATATATAATAATTAAATATTTGAATAGTTTAAAAATTTTGCACACGTACCTACATTTTACAAAGAACAGTGCAAATCGCGGATCTGACGACAATAGTTTTAAAAAAATTACCCAAGTACGATCGTCAATCTATTACAGAAAGAAAGTTGTTATAGCCATATCAGCGATCTGACCGAAGTGCTTAAAATCTGGGTCAGCATTAAATTGCTTTTACAAGATCAGCGATCTTAATAAAAGACTATAAAATTGTATTGATTGGAATCGTGCTAAGAAGATAACTTTTAAAACAAAAAAAAATCATTATTCAAGATGGCGAATATTAGCGATTTGTTGTATATTCTTGCACTTACAACTTCAGATTAAAGCACTTTCCATTGATTTTGAGACCAATATTTTTATACGATTCTTAATCAGCTAAAAATTCTCTATCAGAATCAATCATAAAAATAAGGGGGGAGAGGGGGGAGAAAAACTAGTAGTGCCATCTCTTTTGGGAACTATAGAATATATTAATACTTTAAGGTTGTTTTTAATTAAAGAATTTACTTTACTTAAAACTTCTGTACCTTAACTTCCAAAAAAGGTTGAAGCAGAAATGTATGCCCAAGCACGTCCGCAGATCAACTAAACCATTATTTTAATAAACCCAAAATTACAGTAGAACAGTCCCATACAGCTACGCCGAAAAACATCAAAAGGTTGTTAAATCAGCGAGTTTTAGATATTTTTTGAAAGCATATATGTTGAAATTTTCTCAAAGAAAAATAGAACCTTTAAACTAATTTGTTTCCTCAGAAATTTAGCACCAATTTTTGAAAAAGCTTAGAAATCGGACCATAAAAACCATACGATTGATAACTCGAGAACTGCATGACCAATTTTGACAATCAACCCCCTGATGGAAGAGATGTTAAGAAGTACTTTTCTAAATATAAATATGAAAGATTTTTCGAGGTCTCCAGAGGGCTTTACTATAATTTTTTTTAAACTTTTATCAACATTTACCAATTTGGTACCAATTTTTTGGTCATTAAAAATTGTGTTCGAAGACCCCTAAATGCTACCGAAAAATACTTTTTGGATTATGCTCCCATGTAGAAATGAAAGCAATTTTCTACTAATTTGTAATTACTTTTGATAAACTGCACGACCTGGACAACTAAAGTTCCTGCCATTTCTACTTGGGTGCATGATTTCTACATGGGACATGACAGTAAGGTTTTTTCTGACATTTTTGAGATAATTTTAATCTCAGAGTATATAATGGATGCAAAGATAATCTACACATTAAAAATTTGTTTCTTTTTAAATTCTTACTTTTTATCAATACTTGATTTCATAATTTTATTGTACGTAATTTCATTTTAACTACTTTATTCAAAACTATTGTCATTTTGAAATTGCTCTTCGATGACTGCAAGGTCCTCCATTATTTCTATTTCAATATTAAAGGAAGTTTGTGCGGTAGCAGATGGCACATTGTTTTCTGATTCACAAGTTACTAAAAACCCTTTAACCGTCTCAGGCAATTCTAAAGATTTTTTAGTTTTTTTTTTGTAGCGCATTTACAAATGAATTGAGCTGAGCTTAGGATCAGATGATACAATTGTTCTATTAAACACATCTTTCAAATTTGCTTCTCGGCTTCTTTTTCTTGCGTGGAACTCTCTATACCGTCTATATAATTTGTTACTGGATTCTAAAGCTTCCTTCCACAACATACCTAGAGGAATAGAAGGATATATGGTTGCTAACATTTTATACCACGGGAAGAGGTCTAAGTTTCTACAGTACTGGTCAATTCCAATAAACTGTAAGCAAGTAATTGACCTTTAGCTGGGTCAATTACTTGCTGACAGTTTATTGGAATCAAGGTATTTTTAAAGTTAATAATAAACTCTTCAGGAATTTTTAATACCTCACTCAATATTTTTGGGTCAGAAAATGGAATTCGGCAAGCATTACCGGTTGTACTAGTACCTGCTCCACCTGCTCTCACTATCTCTCTGAACTCCTGTCTTATTCTATCCTGATCCAATTTCTTCCCTTCATTGTTCTGTTGTTGAAGATGTTTTTGAAACTTCCATATTTTAAACTGCAGCCAATATAAAGTGTGCAAAAGGCATTCCAAAAATCTCATCTACGCATGCAAACTGAAGTTCCGAAACGCAACCAACTTTTTTTTGACTTGTAGCCTTTTGCAAACTGTCTTTTGTCACTCATTTCGTTGGGAGAGGCACCACAGTTTGGGCAGCATTGCATTGAAGACTTATCTGTCATATAAACCAAAATTTGCTACCAATCATTGACATTATGAAGTCAAAGTTAACTAAAACAAATTTACCATTTGGCAGACGAATTTTAAGTGGTACTAATTTTGCCATTTCCTTTCCTACATCTGCTTTCGTTCTAAGAACGACCTCCTCACATTCTTCTAATAAACTCCGAAACGATTGGTCTGCAAAACCTCACACTTTAAGCCATTCAGTTTTTTCAGAAAATATTATTTCTGTTATTGTATGCTGATAATTCGAGAGGTTAGAATTATTTTGTTCTATCTCCAAGTTTAAACGTTGGGAGAAAGTTTTTGATTTTTTTTAAAAGTAAAAATTGTTTAAAGTTTTAGCTTTTATCTTTAAAGAAATAATAGTTTATGCTTTAAATAATTTATGTTTAAGCAAATTATTTAGAAAAACATTTATAAAATAATGCGTATTTTAAAAGTTATTATTACTAACTAAAATTAATAACTCATTTTTTCCCAACTTTTAAAATTGGAGATAGAACAAAATAATTCTAACCTCACGAATTGTAGCGGTGTTGTTTTTGTAATCAATAAGTCGGAATCCTGTTTACCACTTTGTGAAAACTTCTAATTGTGATTGACTGAAAATTCCATCTTATCCCAAACTAAATAATTCTAACCTCACGAACAAAATAATTCTAACCTCACGAATTGTAGCGGTGTTGTTTTTGTAATCAATAAGTCGGAATCCTGTTTACCACTTTGTGAAAACTTCTAACTGTGATTGACTGAAAATTCCATCTTATCCCAAACTGCTAATCAGCACTAAATTTTCAAACTCCTTGTTTTTAGCATCCAAATATTCCAAAGTTTCTGCACTTATCATCCCAACATTACATTTTGCAGAGTTATCTATCAAACCTTCCAATTTTACTTTAACTTTTGTTTCACTGACTTTGATGTCTTCTTTGAGTAGTATACAATCATCCATCGCTTTTGTAGCGGTTGGCCAACTTAGATAACAATGAGGATACGCTTGCTGAAATGTTTCATACTGGTCTCTGGAAACATTAGTGCTGACAATAATTTCCAAATCTCCTTGCATGATAGACGCTTGAAACTTTGTAAACTTGTGCGCATACCAATTGGTATAAAGTATACTAACTTACATTAAAATTCTGGTTAAAATAAAAAGATTATAGAGAGGTTTTTCAAAGTAAGGCTATTAAAATTTGAATTTCTGAGCACGGAAACATTTCTACTTTCGCCCTAAATGGATTGAACTATCGGGTCACTAGAAAATTTCCTATAGCAAAATTATCGGCTAACGTCAAAAAAAAAAAAAAAAAAGGTTCGACTAACTTCGTTTAGTACGGAAAACAATAACATGCTGTTTTCCTGCTCTAGCCTGCTTATAACTTTTAGTAATTAACAAATTTAACGATAAACATGTGAATTACTAAAAAGCGAAGAGTATTCCCATTAATTTGTTACTTATTATCTGTTATTTGATAATTACTGATATGCATTGATTCCTTATTAAAGCGTTCTTATATTGTATAAAAAGCTTCATCAATAAAAAAAAATCGTTTTTTTATTTTTATATTTAATAGCAATTTTTTAAACATGTAAAGCTAATTTTTGTAATACAAATTATAATCCAAATGTTTTGCACTACAATATCATCCAGCTTTATCTCATTTGTAAGGTTTTATAAAAGAGTAAAAAATTAAATGAGTTCAGCTTTGTATCATTTGTTTTGTATATCCTTGGATGGAATACCCTTGTTTACACATAGAAGTGATGGCTTACCAGCAACACCTTTTCCTGTTATTGGTGCAATAAATGGAGTTCATATGTATGCAGGCAGCAATGGTTTTGAGCTTGTTAGTACCAATACAGGAGATGCCAATATTGTTTGGAAAGAATATCATTCAATGAAACTTATTTTAACATTGTATTCTAAAGACTGCTCACATCAAAGGCTATGCAAACTGTTAGATAATATTTATCATGGTTTTGTAATGACAGTTGGTTTGACTTCTCTTTCAAAAATTTCAAATGTTGAAAAACTGAAGAAAAAGTTACGGACATGTTTTCCTTTGGTTTCTTCACTATTATGTAAGCAAAAGACTTTAAATAATACAACAAACATGGTTGATTTATGCCTTGTTTCTGAGCGGACTTTACTTCAAAATCAACTCAATACTTTTATTCAAGAAAGTTCTTGTGAACTAGGTTGTTTATTATTACATGAGAAAGTAGTTGCTGCAACTGAAAGTTTTTGGCAAATGGATAGAGTAGATGCTCTTTTTATTCTTTTATATCAAGAGTCATTAAGTAATATGCTGTCAGCAAGTGATACTCCTATTTTTTTACCAGTTTGTAGTCCTGATGTCCCTCATCGATTAGTTATCATTAATTTATTAGAACATATAAAAATTGTATTAGTTTGTGGCTCATTACCAACACTGCCTGAAATATTAAAAAGTTACTTGCACAAATACTGGATGCCATTAGTTTCAACATTAAAAGAGTCTTTAATGTCCTACCCCAGAAATTTCCCAAAAGAAATTAAACTAGATTCCTTTGTTCTAAGTTTTATGTTGCTAAATGTTATAGCAGAGATGTCTTGGTCTTCCTTTTTCCCTCATG
>NW_028324306.1:12295532-12360532 GCF_058129835.1 Hydra viridissima | reverse complement strand
TGTTTATTTTTTAACAGATGTAACAAAAGAAGTTTTTGTTTTAATAGATTTTATTATTGTAACATGATAGTTCTAACTTAAGATTTTAATAGATTTTATTATTGTAACATAGCAGTTTTCCGGAGTTAACGTAAGAAAACTTATGACAGCAAAACTAAGAAATTTGTTTTTAAAGATTCTTTCAGTCATTTTTAAAACCAGTATTTGTAATCTGAAGTGTAATAAAATATTCTGATAAAATTTAAGAGTAATGATAGTTTGACAGACAGTATGTATTATCGGCTCTGACATTTTCCAATATAAGTATTCCATTTTAGTTCGATTACCATAGTACGTAAGCAATTATGCACGTGGTTCTTTCGTTTTGGGGTAATAACACTACTTCAAACGGCAGACACACTAAACCGATTTTCGCCAATCCTTTTTAAATGATTTCCTAATAGTTGATGATTTCCTATCAATACTTCAACTAAGAGTACTCCAAAATTTCAACTCACAAACATTTACAGTTTCTGAGATATTGGGTATCAAAGTTGAACATCGACAGAATAACTGCGCTTTTGCTGCAAAAATACTCATCACCTCGAATCAGTTTTTGACCGATGTTATCAAAATAACTCCCAGATCATAATAGATTGGTTTGTTTGTTTTTTGTTTTGATTGACAGGTAATGCAATGAGCTTCCTGGAGTTTTTGACCGATGTTATCAAAATAACTCCTAGATCATAATAGATTGGTTTGTTTGTTTTTTGTTTTAATTGACAGGTAATGCAATGAGCTTCCTGGAAAAAAAAAACATGGTTTTGTTAATTGCTACCAAAAAAATGATAATAGAACATAATCTTAACTTCGTTGATGAGCAACCCAGTTCCCCGCATTTCCTAAGGCTAAGTGTAAGCTCTGGGTCAAGTGCATACTAAAGGGTGTATACTAAAAAGTAAATCCAGAGCCAGTTTGTGCCATGTGGAAATGAAACAATTTTAAAAATTCTTTCTTCTTTTATGTTAGCTTAACTTCTTAGCGATTTCCTACAATCAAAATGCTGGCTTGCATTTTTCGAATTTTACCTATTACTTACTTTTAAACGATTCCTTACCTTTGATATGCTAGCGCTAAGGATGTTCGTGGATAATATTTGCTACTACCGATCACGTTTGTTACCTGTACCGGTATTTAAAACTCCTGTGATGTAATTCAAATGCTCGTAATCATAACTGACATTTAAGCATGATAATATATCAATTATTTCTTATTTGACGCAAATTTAATGCAGTGTAAATATTTAAAATACTTTTAAACTCGTTTGTGAAGATTATCACATCCCGTGGCCTGTGTTATAAACCAAGTGACGTACGTAGTTGACGAATGTTTGTGAGTCACAAAGAAATGTTCCCAGTTTACGAATCCGGATGTTACAAAAATAACGGACTAGTGATTACGGACATTTCTCCGTACAGGCTGTGGCATCAAAACTGAGACTCCCATTTGTTGTTATTTTTCACGAAAATTAGTTTAAATTTCCCGTGTTTTATTTTGGTGGCGGCATTTTCAAACAATTTTGAATCAAAACAATAACAAATAAAAAAAATTTTCGGCTTCAAGATGCAATTAGAAAAAAGAAAAAGAGTCCTGGTTTTGTTCAACGCCAAAATATCAAATCCAAAGATTTGCTAGATTGAAGGTGTATCCAGAGCCACTTTTTTCCAGGTCCAGAAGTCAGGGAGCTTCACCAGGAAGCCAGGAAGCCAGGAAGCCAGGAAGTGGTGAACACAATTTAAAATGTATCAGAAACTTCAAGAACAAAATCAGGTAACTTATCAAGAACAATCTACAAAAAAACATTAGGAAGGCAGCAAAGAAGCTCAAGGTTCATGAAAGAACAGTAAGAAGAACATTAAAACAGAAACACAGTTATTTTCGTAGGAAGGTCAAGCTCCTTTCAGAAGAATCTAAACAGTCAAGACTAGCTTGTGGAGAGAAGATACTCACAATTAAAATTTTCTCAGATGAAAAATTTTGGAAAGTTGACCGGTCTAGAAATGGCTAAAAAGGCAGGTTTATTGCATTCAGTTCTTCAAAGGTGCATCACATTCATACTACGAAGCACCCAGCATCAACAATCATGCTTGGAGTAGAGGGTTCTGATGGTAAGCGATTGGCTCCTTACTTTTTCCCTCAGGGTCTCAACTTTGGCCAGAATGAATACCTTGGAGTTCAGAAAACTGTTGTGAAGCCATAGATCAATGCCAATTACAAAAATGTTGAGTATGTAAGGCAACAGTATTCAGCCCCTTAACACAAGGCCAAGAAAACGCAGGCCTGGTGCAAATAGAACTTCAGGAATTTCTGGTCAACTTCAATATGGCCTCAAAACTCACCCGATTTGACACCCTTGGACTATGGGATCTTGGGCTTTGTTGAGAGTAGGGCTTGTGTTAAGCTTCTGTTTAAGATATCTGTTTAAAAGGAGTGGTGGACTCTGATGTCTAAAGAATTTGTTATAAACACCCGCGCGCCCTTCCGAACAAGGCTTGAGAAGATGATAGTGAATGATGGCGACTATGTTGAAGTTTAAAGTTGCTTAGGCATCAAAAAATCTTATTTCCGAAATTTTATTAATTTTCCTTTTTCCACTTTTTCAAAATTGAAATAAACGTGTTCACGTTTAAGAGAGTCTCAATTTTGGTGCCGCGCTCTGTACTTTACAAACAGTTTTCACGGATGGAAAAACCAGGGTTGTTATTCACTTACTTTGACATAATTTTATGTCTGAATTATTTCCCGCCGACATAAAGTATGTTCGAAATATGTTGATATACTTTGACAAATATGTCTGACATATTTGTTTGATATTCTTGAAGAAAAATCAAATTTGTAGTGCATATCAGATTAATTTGAAGAGTAAAATGAAAATAAGTTAACGAATTTATTGCTTTATTGCAATGAATTATGCTTTATAAAACTTTTATCTTAAACCAAATTATTTCATATAGATCTTTTTCCGACCTTTTTGACTAGAAGAATTTAGCTAAAAGAATTTCGAAATTTATAAAGAAGGAGGAAAATGTAAAAAGTGCAAAAAAAATTACAAACGAAAAATTAACCTCAAAGATCACTTTCTTTGAAAACACAAAGAAACAGCGAACGAAATCGAATTAGTTGAAGCTACTTCGGCTGCAAGGAATCGAAATGACGATGAGATTCAGCTAGTTAAAAGAATCAGGGAAGTTGATGTAAATCAATTAATTAGAGAAATGATTAGATCAACGATGCACCGTAACTTGTCTTTCGCATTTGCTGATGAAATCGGACAAAATGTCTTTAGTGAAAAATGCACTCAAAGAATTCAAAATTGTTATAAATTGTCACAGCATGAAACGCTACATTTAACGCGCATGTAAAAATATTTTTTTGATAATAAGAAGAAACTGAAAATGTTCTTGCGTCGCCGATGTGCGTCACGATATGGAAGAAACGTGTTCGGAGTTAGCTGTACATATATCAAGGATGGGCAAATAGCTGTGAGAAACTAGCCATAATTACTCAAAAAGGTCAACAGTTTGGTAAAATTTTAACTGCTCAGTCGGAAAAAATTTGATTGGAAAAATTGGAAAATGTGCTAATGAACTGAACGTAACTTGCATAGATCAGAGAAAGAACATAATGAAGGTATCAAATGTACTCCAAAATGAACAAAGATCAAATGTAAGTAATCCTTGAAATTTACGGTGACGAATTTATAGATTTGGAAGACGAGGAAATTGATATAGGGGCTTTAGAGAATGAAGAGGGTAATTATAGTGAAGGCCGCACTACTTGCGTTGAAAAACCAGTTGGATTGTTCTGTTCAGCCATGTTTTTTGGCGCTTATGTGTGTCAGCAAGCTCCCAAGGACGTAACGTCAATGCTTGAAGATGCATTGAATAACATCAGAAAAGTTGCTACTAAATAGCTGTGCTGAACAAATCTATCAAATCTAAACATGGATTATGGATTTTTTTTTGCGGATGAGTTTTTTTCAGTAACAAGACCGAAAAGAGGTGTTATTATTTATAGCATTGTTTATACTTTTTATTATTATTACATTATCATGTGAACTTTCTTTACACAATGTTCACCTTGTGGGAAAAATATTAGGTTAAAATTACAAATTATTTTTCGAAAGTTCTTGTTTTATGTAAATAATGGTATGATGTGAGTAAACTTTCTATCTATAAATTAACTATTTTAAAATTCTAGTTGATGACAAAAACCAACTTGCTGTACAATAAAGACCATTTGTTTGATCACTTTGGGACAGACATTAACCAATTAATAACTATAAATGTTAGTCTATTACGAGTCTTAAAAATAGTTTTAAACACTGAAAAACATCTTAAAAACAAATTTGCACTCCTTATTTATGAAAAGTTGACTGATAACTAAGTATATTAACACCCTTCGTTTAGTTGAGCGGGAAAAAGATAACCTTGATTTGTTTATTACAGCAAATTACGAGGAAATGTTCGTAGTAGAGATGGTTTATTCAGTGACAAATAATTTATAACACAAATATTTTTGTTGCAAGGACAAAAATATTTGTGTTACAAATTATCACGGACAAACATTTGTGCTACGGATATTATCTTTTATAGGATTACAGTACAAAATTTGTCCGTGACAAAAATATTTTTTTATACTACGAATATTTTGTCCGTAATTTGAGTTTTATACCACAGACATAGGAATTTACGGGCATATGATAAAACGTATGAAAGATGTGAATGAATGAAACTTATGAAAGATGAAGTTGAAGAAGGGCTTGTTTACTTAAAGTTCTTATCTGTAAAAAAAATTATTTGCTTCGAAATGTGAATTTTGTTATTTGTGCAGCAAAATGTTAAAACCTATAAATTTTTTCTGCAAATGCGGACTCAAATACTAAAAAAGGAAGTAGGCTATAAACCTGAGAAACGAAAAACATTTTGAAGCAACTTTTTGAAAATCTAAGTAATTTAATCTTAGTTTTAGTAATTTAAAAACCATTTGGTTTAATTACAAATGCTTTTGAGAGATGGAAAAGTTTCTAAACCTACTTATTGTTCGCTTTATGGGTTTTGGAAAAAATTCAACTTATATCGCTTTATAAAAGCTCAAATTTTCAAAACTTTAAATATCATTTTCTTAAAAGCTACGCCTTTCAAAATGCCTTTTCCAAAAGTGTCGTCTTTTTTTTTCTTTCAAAAAGCTTAGATTTTCAAAGAGGTCGATTTTTTCAAAAGGTCCAATCGACATCTTTTGAAAAAGTTTCACTTGCTATAGCTTTGTTATTATAAAACTATATTTAAAAATACCTCTTCAAACCAAGATATATTAAATCAACAAATGAAAATTTTTAAAAAAATGTAAGAATCCTAAAAATATTTAAACAATACAAAATTGGTATTATTCTTTCATCACCGTCGGATCAGCAGTCAAACATTAAAACTGGTATTATTCTTTTATCACCGTCGGATCAGCAGTCAAACTTTAATATTGATAAAATTTCATCCAACAGAGAAAGGGGAATTGAAACTAGTGAATTCAACCACTAAAAATGCAACTGATCAAATGCTTAACAATACCTTAACAAGGTCTAAGTACAAAAAAATGAATATAAAATGACATTTGTTAAACATTTTTTCACTGGTATTACGTAATGCATTTAAATTATAAGTAATAAATTTGACCATTATAAATAATTATAAATTATAAAATATAATTATAAATAATAATTTTGACCGTTTTTAAATTTTGTTATGTGTAAATACAATATATTGCTAACAAAAATAAATTACCTTTCATGGCTTCAATTTCAGTTTCTGTTCTTTTTTTTTTTTCGAGAATTGTTTAAGGACCAAAAGGATAAAGAGAGCCACTTAATCAACTTTGATACTTTTTTTTTTTTATCATTTTAAAGCAAATTTATCTCCAAAGTAAAAGAAAAAACTCTTAGAAAATATTATCTTCGAGCTAACCATAGTCTTTTCTCAATTTAGTGCGGACACTTCGCATGAGCTTTTTGACAAAATTTTGGTAAATTTTGTGCTATGCTACATTCAGATTTAGTGGAATTGATTGATATCTGCAGCAATTTTGACTTTTTTTATCCAGCTCTCGTTTCATACTTGCCCAAAATTTTCAATTTGATGAAGTTTTAGCATGTAAGCTGGATAATCCTTTGATAATTGTGTTTCGTTTATTACTGAAACATTTAGTTCTTTATTGCTTTTACAGTATTTAACTGTCTGGAGCTTTTTTCAAAATTGATTTCTGTAACGTCAAAAAATCATTTAAAAACCCATTTTTGCCCAATTTGAACGTTACATCACTTTCAAATAATTCTCTTCCCTTCCAGCTTCTATATGCTAATTGTGGCTCCCTTCTATTACAAGTCCACAAGTGTTCTTAGACTTTTTTCCGAAACAGGGATTTTTAACTTGAAAAAGTACTTTAACATAGCTCTTAGATGTTCAATGGTAAGTGCTTTACCATTGACTGCAACATTGATTACCTCCCTCCTCCGAAAACTATCTTCCAATACTTGCATCTAAATATGAAAAGAAATTTAGATTCAGACTTTTAGTTTTTACATTTTTTAGATTTTTATATAAATTTCTAAATTTTAAGTTTGAAGTATTAAATCAACCGTAGGTTCACCCTACCTTTATCCCGCGTTCCTCTATTTAATTTTCTCTTCTCTTTGTGAGAGAGAAGAGAAAATTATTATTCTCTTCTCTTTGAGTGAAAGAGTAGAATAACTCTAAGCCTTTTGCACTTTTATTGGTTTTAGGGAAAATAAAATTCTTCCTCAACTTTTAGAATCCTGGGGCTGAATTGTTGCTCGAGCAAGTTCAAATATGTCACAGACACAGAATGGTTGATTTCCGGTAAGAATTAAAGCATGAACTTTTGAGAAAAAGTTTACTCAGAATGCTTCTTTTTATCTCTTTTCTGAAAGTTCTGAAAGTAAAAATGCTCCTCGTCAATGAACACTTAACTAGGAAAGCATAGGAAAGTTTGTAGGGTAAATGAGACTGGAATATTGTGACCAAAGTTACGGCAGTTAAGATTTAGTAAACAGCAAGTAAATAGAGGATTTATTGAAAAGTGTTTTAAAGTATTAATTTACAATCTTAAACTTTTGAAAATGTTAAGTATAAATTATCTAATTTTTGCATACAGCTACACGATATACCAAAGAGGTTTCTCAAAAAATATAAACGCAATGGAAAATCGAACGAAAAAAAAATTTACCAAGGCGTCCATCTTTTCAGCATTTTACACCTCAAATTGTTCTATTAAAACTTTTATATTAGTGGTTACAAAAAAATCTTCAGGGTAAATATATTTACAAAATATGTCATATATAAAAGCTTAATAAGTAACAGCGGTTCATAAACGTTTTATCCAGGTATTTCAAATTTTAGTAACAATGAACATATTTTTAGAGAAAGAAAAATCAAAAAATAACGCATGTGATAAGGCTATAAGGATTGCAACAAACCGTAACTAATGTTATTCTGATTTTAAAAGAGAAGCGAAAATTAGATTAGTAATAAATAAGTAAAATAGACTAAATATAGAATATAGTTATATAGAATACAACTATATAGTATACAATTTAGGACTATTTTTTTAAGCAACAAATTTCTAAAAAATTGATGAAAAACTGGTAACCAAATTTATTTTATAAAAAATCAGCAAGTTATTTGTTTTGTTTCATTTGTAATTGCATCTTCTCGAGCATTTCTTGCATACGTCGAAGCTTAGAAAAATTGACATATTTTTATTATACAGTGCCTAATATTTAAAAGAGAATATTTTTTAAGAATATATATTTCTACTCGCAAATTTATAAGAGAATTACCTCGAGTTCCTTTGCTTTAAGCATTTGATCCTTGTCCTCAGCCTTACCATCAGTAATGTCATGTACTTCTGATGAATTCCCTCTAAAATATGCAATAAACATTTTTTTTTTGACAACGAAATAAAGTAATCTCTATTTCTCTCCAGATTAAAAAAATCTAAGTGTTAAAAAATAGAAATAGAGTATTGAAAATATTATAAAAAGAAAAAAACAATAGTAAAAAATCATAGGTAATATAAAAAGGATATTTACAATTACTGATCATTAACAAATATACCGCTTCGATTTGGATCCTGGTGTTCCTGGAGGTGTACTAAGTCGTTGTGCACGGTAGTTCTCATAATGGTAATCTTGAGTAACCTCTTTTAAATCTTGCATGTATGTACTGTATCAAGAATAGTGAAACAATTCAAATTTATGTGGAAAAAAAAAAAAAAAAAAAAAAAAAAAAACAATATAAATTTGAACTACTAAATAAAAAAATGAAGTGATCTGGTCCTATAACTCAACCACTTTGAAAATTCAATACGGAAAAAACTTAACAACTTAAAAAAATTTTTGGTTTTGAACTTTTTTGATTGATCATTTTTCCATTTGGAGATTTCTCTATTAAACGAAGTTCTGTAATTTCATTTATAGAATCTTTTTACAACAGTTTTAAGTATAAATCATGTCTGTTTAATGGAAGTTTAAATTTAACAAACTGTATTATGAAAGAAATAAAACCCTTACATCAGCATTGTTCTTAATTTGACAAAGTCACTGTGAGCAGGATTTTCAACTAAAAATTTAAGGAAAGTTCCAATGTTATCATTTATTAACTTTAAAAATCCAAACTATCATACAAAAAACTTTCAGTACTTTCTTCAAAGAATAAAAAGGATAAAATTGAACTTCTTGAATATAAAATAATTTTGAACATAATTATTCAAATTATTCAGTAATTTTCAACAAAATTATTGATATTATTGAAAAAATCTCAAACTGCTTGATTTTGATGATTAGAAAGTTAAAAAAAAAAAAAAAAGTACTTAACAGGAACATGATAAAAAAAAGTAATCAATTTTAAAAAAATATGATTCATGGCTTTTTTCTATTTAGAGAGCAGTATTTATGTATATATCATATATATAGAGAGAGAGCAGTATATATGTATATGGGACATTAACTTTCAGTAAAAAAAAAAAAATACACCTTAAAAGATTAAAAATTCATTAAATTACTTTCCACTACACCCCAGGGGTACTGTCTTCCTCTAACTTTTTTCCCTTTCACATCAATAATACAATTGCTTCCCACAACTGAATATGGAACTGCCATCTAAAAAAGAGAAAATAAATAGCAGCAACAATTCATTTTTTAACGTGTCGATTTTCTTACATTTTTTTTGTTCATACTTACCTTCAATTCTTTTGCAAGTTGCTTAAATTCTTCATCTTCTTCATCTTCATCACAATCTGGGAAATTGTATATCTTTATTTTCTTTTCACGTATTTCTGATATTACCTTAAACAGAAAAAGCATGTTAGCATTTTAACAAAATGCAAAAAAAAAAAAAAAATTTTTAAATAGCTCTACTGCAATTATAATTATATAGGAACTCATATTGCAATATAAATCATTTAGATAGCTGCTTATAACATTCTTATAATATTTAATGCAGATTTTATTTGGTTTTTATCTGATGAATACTTTTAGAGCAGTTTTAAATATACTGCAAAGATTCTTTGTTAGTTTTTCATTGATGGTTTTTTTGAATGAAATTCTTTTGTGCTTAGAACTAAGGGTCTGCGTATTGTTATCGGTATGAACCGATATTTTGAAATGATAACGATATCAAACGATAACTATATCAAATGATAACGATATCAAACAATAACGATATCAAACGATATGAGTTTGTCTATGAAACAATAACTTATTGTTTGAAATGATAACTGACTGGAAATTTATCGGTTGAAATGATAATATCACCTTTTTTTTTGGTTTATCAGAATACATAAAAGTAATGAGAGATACCAATAAATATGGTTATTTATTGGTATAATAACGATATTTTTTACAATATTCCATTTTCTTTTTTTTTAAATGCCATATTTTAGTTCAAATATATTATAAATCTTCAAGTCAAGTCAAGATGTCGTTTTGCCTATCTTTACCGGTTTTACAAGTTAATCCTTCACACTTATATATATAAACTAGATGTCTAACTTCACAAAAGTTCTGCATGAAAAAGTGAAGCAACACTCTTCTCCAAATTGACCGCCAGGTTGAAACTCTCCCCACTCCTGATTTTTTTACATTCAATCAATCATATGCATGAGTAAACACAATACATGTTGTCAGAAAAATCTGAACTAAGTGCTAAATATGTATACTTTCAAAATTAAAACGCATAATTTTTGGCTTTTTTTCTTCAAAGTTTTAATAAAGTCAGCCATTATGGTAGTCAAAATAACCCATTTATATTTATTTATTTCATTTACAAAAAAAAACCATAATATAAATACATCTGTATCACAAATGATATTAAAGTTAATGCTTGTTTAAATTAAAATTTACCACAGCAGATTTTAGCTTTTCTCCATAACTTTTTTGTCCTCTGTTTCTTTTATAGTTCATCCAAGTTTTTTTAAATTTGTGATGAACTGATTCACCACATTATTCTGCATAGCTACCTAAGCTAATATTATTGCGTTCTACAAAGATGAGAACCTGACACACTAAAATATGTATTTTCCATGAAACTGTCAAGTCATAGCCAAATACATCTTTTGTATATAGTTGAAGACTAGAAAATGAACTTTTGAAATCTTCAATTTTAACAGAAATATCTGTACCCATTTCCAAACCAAACACAGCTGATTTCACTAATGAAAACTTATACAAACAATTAATTATTGGTAAAATATTGATTGTTGCAGTTAAGGTAACATCCCTCTCCAAAATATCTAACAGGGTCATAAATCAATTAGAATTGTTTCCATCTAAACTTACACCATGATACCCTCTCATTATTATGTAATGTGTTTTCAACCAGCTTTGAAAAGCTGGCCAAACATATTAAAGCAAAGTACAAAGTTTATCTACAATTCCCATCATGTGAAACTCAGGTGGAGGAACAATGTGTTCAAGAAAAATTTCTTGATCTTCTTTTAAGTAAATTAAATGAGGATTTATTACATTTTCGTGTTTTTTTTTCAATCTTTTTTTTTCCACCATATATATATTGATCATAACATAAGTCTATGGAGTCCAACATTCTTAGTTTCTGTGCTTCAAGGGAGCATCTCCTTCACAATACAGACAGGCATATTTGCCAGAGTGACATGAGAGTCCGAAAACACTGTTTGCACACTTTTGATCAAATGCCATACTTTAGATCAAAAGCCATACTGAAGTTCACTTCTTCAAGTTGAAGAGGTGCCAATAATTTTTGGAGATTGCCATTATCCTCTGAGACCATCTCCACAATCGCAAGAATATAGCATCTTGTTAATGTTTTTGATCCAAAAAATCATTATATTTCAAAGGAAAAATAATTATTTTTTGGATCAAAAACATTAACAATAACTTTTAAGAAGTTTTGACCACCATTTAAAGATATTCAGAGTTTCCTGCAATTCAGTCATTTTAACATTTCTACAGCATTCTACAGCACTTGTTAGATTCCTGCGTAAAGTAGAACATAATTTTTTGGTTTTATATTTAGAGAGTTCTAATGCATTTGATAGCTCTATAATATTTTAAAACAAGATATGACTTACTTTCTTTCTTTTTGACACAGATTTATTCAGCCACATTTAAAGTATTTGACCCTGGCTCATTATTTGTCTGGATACATAACAGTGAAGAGGTTCACCTAATAGTACTCCTATTTACCTGAAATACATTACTTTCTATCAAATACATTATTCTATCTGAAGTATATAATGTAATATCAATATGTGTGTGTTTATATATATATATATATATATATATATATATATATATATATATATATATATATATATATATATATATATATATATATATATATATATATATATATATATATATATATACATATATACATACATTAAAGTACCTTTGATATACTCTCTAGCCAACTGAAAAGATATGCAGTTTCACCTTTGTTCAGACTAAACAAGTTTCTTCTGCAGTTGGAACACACTACTGAAGGACAAACTTCAAGATCAAAATCAAAATGTGGCTGAATATATTCTTGAATTTTCTCACCAACTAAGGGTGATATGGGTGTTAGAGATTTTGGTCTGGTACCTTTATTTATCAGGCAAATTGCACAAGTTGATAATTTGAAGTTTGCTGCCATGTTAGAAAATAATACTTTTTATCTGGAGAGCAGCCATAAATAGATTTTTTGATTACCATAATGGCTGACTTTATTAAAACTTTGAAGAAAAAAAGCCAAAAATTATGCGTTTTAATTTTGAAAGTATACATATTTAGCACTTAGTTCAGATTTTTCTGACAACATGTATTGTGTTTACTCATGCATATGATTGATTGAATGTAAAAAAATCAGGAGTGGGGAGAGTTTCAACCTGGCGGTCAATTTGGAGAAGAGTGTTGCTTCACTTTTTCATGCAGAACTTTTGTGAAGTTAGACATCTAGTTTATATATATAAGTGTGAAGGATTAACTTGTAAAACCGGTAAAGATAGGCAAAACGACATCTTGACTTGACTTGAAGATTTATAATATATTTGAACTAAAATATGGCATTTAAAAAAAAAGAAAATGGAATATTGTAAAAAATATCGTTATTATACCAATAAATAACCATATTTATTGGTATCTCTCATTACTTTTATGTATTCTGATAAACCAAAAAAAAAGGTGATATTATCGTTTCAACCAATAAATTTCCAGTCAGTTATCATTTCAAACAATAAGTTATTGTTTCATAGACAAACTCATACCGTTTGATAACGCTATCATTTCATATCATTATTGTTTCAAAATTATAATGATACGCAGACCCTTACTTAGAACTTCATTAAAAAACACCATTATTAAAAAAAAAAAAAAGTGTAGATCTAGTTTCTTGACAAGAAGCATAATTTTACTGTAAAATTATGCATAAATTTATTTATGTCTATGCGCTTGTGCTACACTTGATTTTTTTTTACACAAATGTAGAGTGGACCTCCTTTGTCTGGACTGGTACAAAGTTCCTGATTATGCTTCTGTTAATTGATGGTTTTTAGTTTGTTTTTTTTTTAATGTGTCACATACTTCTTTTGATAGATCAATAGTTTTTTTTTTTGTACATAGCTAAATTAAACTTTTTTAGACAGTGTACATTAGAGATCTTAAATTGTAGTTCACTGATGCCTATGAAAAAGGTTACATATACAAACAAGGTTATTATTTGTATTTTATATTAAGGAACACTTATTTAACCTTTGCAACAATTTTTATGTTGTGTAGTGGATATCTTTTAAAAAATTTTATACATTTGTAATTATTAACATTAGCAATCAAGTTCAAAATAATGAAATTTATGTAAAAATGAAGAATAACAACTGATATATTTTCAATAGATGAAGATGAGGTAGAGAAAAAGGATTCCAACTAAATCATATTACCTTAGCTTTTAATGCTGCCAATTCATTTTTTGTCAAAGTATCTGCTTTACCAATCACTGGAACTATGTTTACACGCTCATGAAGCAATTGCATAAACTTTATGTCAACAGGACGTAATCTAAAAATAAAAAATAAGTACATAATGCAATCCTTTTTAATCCTATTTGATCAGCAAGTATTAAAATAAAATCTAAGTTGTAAGCTTCGTATCTGTCCACAGTGTGTATCCTTTAGCAATGTGGTCATCAGAAAGCTACAATCAATATTGGAAAGAAAAATGAATATCAGTTATCTTAAATCTGACATTGTATCTGTCCTTCCAAATCATTTTACAAAACTTAGTTACAGAAAAGCATTTACAATCCATTTCTAGTTTATATGTACTAAATTTTCGAAATTTATTATTGATATATTTCATAAGTTAGGCTAGAAACTGTAAAAAGTATGATTAAATACTTTTTTTAATTTTTAAATATTTTCAAGACAAGCTGTTTTAAATTTATGCAAAATGATTAGCTTTATCCCCTAACATATGACTTAATTGTATCCTTATCTTTACAATTTTCTGCATTTAAATGTTTATTTTCTTTCCAATTTTTAAAATTTATTGGTTTAAATCAAAGAATTCCTGTTGTTTAAACAAAAAGGAGCAGATTAAAACAGATGCTTATCTAATGTAGAAAATACATGGAGATATCCAGTTTATCTTTACTAAAGTAGTATAGCTTAATTTAATAACTGAGAACATGTGATAAGTGTAATAAAGTACTGTAAAAAATGTTTTTTTCTTGAGTTAAACAATGAATAAAAAACAGATATTTTTCAGGTTTTTTCTTGATGATGAGTCTTAGTATATAATTGATTGATAAAATATTGTAACAAATGATTTGATAGTGAATGGTTTGATGATTAACTATTAACTAATAGTCTAGTAAAAAATGCATCAGATAAGAATGCAAGATGATGAAATCTCAAATTTTCAAAAAACATAAAGTGCCTGACAAAGAAACGAAGAAAAAAGAAGTGAAACAAAGAAAAATTTCATTCTGTGAAAATTTTTGAGCTGTATACCTCAGTGAGAACATTGTATTAATAGCTTATAGGATTAAAATTAACTTATCAAATCAATTATAAAAACAAATTATCAAATTAATTAAAGTGTCATTAAAAAAACAAACTGAAAAATTATCTATTTCTAAAGGGTTGTATCACAGCCTAGTTTTTCCTGTTTATAGGAAATTTTCAACAACTAAATTTTTTTTAAAGAATCAATTACAAAGTCCACAACTACTTGAAGTAGATTTGGTAAAAAATAATCAAATTTAAAAAATCTAATCAACAGCAAAAATTCCTCCTTTGCTTTCTAAAGAAAACAAGAGAAAGCAAAAGATCACACAATAAAAGTAATTGAGATGCTCATGCTGCCCTCTGAAATCACAAAAACCAGTACCTGTCTCACCATGTCTTGAAGAACTGATTTAAAACTATTGTAGAGTAGAGTATTCATCTAAAGTTTCATCATACCCAATCGGAGTTTTCCCAACTTGTAAAAATGAATTTTACAACCTGAAGAGAGGAAAAATTCAATACCCTGAAGTTAAAAAAAGTGGGAATCTTCAAAATACTTTTGTTACTATAAGAAATTGTTTGTCATGGAGAGCTTGTGATTTGGGATCAGATAGAACTTGAAGTGGAAAAATGATCAGACCTCTTTTTTAAAAATCTGCCCGAAATGATACATAATACAGGGAAAGGAAATGTCTTATCAACCTGGAAAAGAATCAAACAACATTAACAACATAAATCTATCAACCACTGCTAAGGAGAAAGTAACTGAAAATTTAAATAAGAATATCTGTGATGACAAGGGAGAAATAGTTAAACTTAGTGCAGGTACATAAATATTATTCAAATTTATTCAAAAAACAAACATATATGAACTATTAAAAATTGTTGTTAAATTATTTTTGGAAGAACCCCATTACTAGTAAAAATAGGTCCTGAATTAACCAATTCAACAAAAAATAAATTTTTTCAAAAAAGTTGAATGACTGGTCAAAAAGTTGGATCTTTCTTATCTTATATCAAGAGCAATGCTTTTAATACTTCAGCAGAATAGTGTTTGATTTAATAGCCTCATGGGACAAAAGTTGTCCAACAAATCTAAACTTCTTGAGAATTACTATAAAGTTGCTATTGTATGACAAAAGAGATGGAAAGAAGTATGTTGAGAATTATCTTAAAGTAAAAACCTGTGCAACAAATTTAAACGTCTTAAGAATTATTATAAAGTTGCCACTGTAAAGATAAAAGAGAAGTATGTTGAGAAGAACAAAAACCTTGTTTTTGTTAAGAATTTCACAGAGTTTTTATTATCCTCAATAGAGTATAGAAAACAAGATACTATAGATACACCGGTGAGAATTGGTACAACCTTAGGAGTTGGATCACTAAAAATTATTGTAAATCTGTTAAACCCTGAGAAAGAGGAAGGTTGATGGTAACACATCTGATACCTACTCTGGGATAAATACAGTAATTGTCCTTATAAATAATTATTTAGAAGCACATTCAAAATTGACTTCTGTTCTACAACCTCTGCCTCTGTCCACAGTCAAAATTTTCCTGATTGCAGATTAAAGCTTCTAAATATCCTTCCTAAAATCTCTGTATGTTTTCATATATTTAAAATAGTTCATAAAATATATATTTACCAAATATCTATGTCAAAGATTTTTGTTTTGTCAGGCTCATAGAGAAAAGTACTCTTGCACCTGGTGGGAAGGGACTATACATTGGAATCAGACACTTTTGGATTTTTACATTACTGGTTCTTGAAGTTCAAGGAGACTAGTTATCTGGAGAAAGATTTGCAGCATTTTAAAGTAAAGTTCGTAATTTTTCAAAATTAAAAATCAATAAAAAATCTTATAAGAATCAAAAACATTAGCAGCAAGTAAAAATTACAGCAAAATTTATTTAGCTCATTTTAACATTTCTTTTGAAATTTCAAATAAAGCTATTTTCTAGGGAAAAATTGATCAAAACAAATCCTAAAAGTAATTCCTCAACCTGAATTTCACTTAATTATGAGATGTGTCAACCACATAACTGAATTCATAGCTGACATTTGGAAATTTTCCATCAATGGCCTGTTAACATCATAGGGGGTGTCAGGAAAGGCTAACATGACGGAAAATAAAATGGTAATTCTTCTGAAAAAAGTAGACAGGCTGGTTAATATCATATAACAAGATCTTTTTCTGTAATTAAAACACTAATAATAACTTTAAAAGTAGTTCTTTGACAAGTGGACACCTTTGGAGACAATTGAACCAATATTAATGTAAAATTCTCGTGTCATTCTTTGAGTCTTTCAGAGAACTACAAGAACATTGTTCTGAGGAATATAATGTAAATTATAATGTCAATGTAAAATATTAATACAATTTGTTAACGGTAAGCAAATAATGAAGCAACATACATATGTAAATAAAAGTATATAGGTATTGGAGTTAGAGCTCGGATAATATGGAAGATAGATTATTGCTTTTCACATGAATGCCTAATTTCAGAAAATAATTATAGTGCATTCATATTTCATGAAAGAGTTGCAGTCTGTTTTAGCTCCATGAACATCTAATTAAAAAGTAACTAAAATTTTTCTCAATCCATTTTTAAATGCAAATATAAATTTCAAGTTTTTCTAGAACAATAGCAGATTGGCAGAAATATACCAGCACACACTTATACAATTCTGATAACAAAACTGATAAACACACTGT
This sequence comes from Hydra viridissima, assembly GCF_058129835.1. NCBI lineage: Eukaryota > Metazoa > Cnidaria > Hydrozoa > Anthoathecata > Hydridae > Hydra > Hydra viridissima. The sequence goes on along the minus strand of NW_028324306.1, from coordinate 12,343,247 downwards.
ATATAATAGAATCTTAGAATCTTAATCACATAAGCATTTATAAACTAATAATACAATAATAATATAGTGGAATTCTGATTTCAGTAATCAGCTCAAAAAATATGATTTTTTATTTTCAAGTTTCTAAAACCCATTTTTCTCCCAGAATTTTTCAAAAGTTGTTTATACCATGACTACACATGCCATTCCCATAAAATTTCATGAGGTTAGGTTTTTTTTGTAAAACCTTAACCCATTTTTTGCATAAGATGTAAGTTAAAACTTAATTTGACATTTATGAAGTACTCACTGCCAAACCTGATATAACTTAAGTTAAACCATGATAGTAGAAAATAAACCAAATTTATCAAAATAAAAAAAAACACTGTTTGATGTTCCTTTTAAATTATGAAATTCAAAAGACTTGCTCTTACAAAAATTATTATGAAAAATTATTTCTTATTTTAATTTTTATTTGTAATTTACAAATCTAAAAACAAGTTTTAAAAAAAGCTAACTGAAATAAAAAACGACTCTTAATTTATATACTCTATTTTATAACAGATTTTTAGAATTTGAGTTTTTTATAACACTTGATTTAAACTTTAACTCTGAGAAAAAAAAAGACTAAAAAAATTCTATAAAAAAAAGTTTTTTTTAAAAAAAATAATTGCATAATAATGCTAGTAACTTCAGAACATGACCACAAACTTACCCGTGACCTGATGGATTAATAAAGTAGAAACAACAATGGACACGATTATCAGTAATATTTCTTCGATTCAGTCCAGATTCATCATTTAAATAATTCTCAAACTGCTGTTCTATATACTCTTTTATTGGCATAAAACTAAACCAAAAAAAAAAAGTATTAAAAAGAACTTTTCTCATGAAAAAGCACATTATAGTAGCATCAAATCTACCCATCAAAATGGTAGTAGACATCAAAAAAAAAAAATGTTTTAGAGATTGTATTTAGACTTTATCAAGAATTGCCTGAAAATTTACAAGTATATAACAATTATGCTAGAGGTTGAAGTATATAAAAATTTCAATAGTGTGGATTAAGATTAAATTGTTGTACCTTTCTGTACAGTCTATACTGTCAGCAAAACCTGGAGTATCAACTACAGTTAATTTTAACTTTACACCACGTTCTTCAATTTCTACAGATGAAGTCTTAATTTCAAGAGTACTTTTTACACGTTCTAAATAAAAAAAGTTTTATAGTCAAAATTAATTTAAACCAAGTTTTATAGACTTTGAAAATCAATTTATGCTTAGCAGATGTATAGATTTTTAAGTTTAAATCAAAACTTAAAAATCTATACATCTGCTAAGCATAAACATTTTGTCTAACTTTGTTACTTGCTCACAAAAATCTTTAATACTTGAGTTTTTTTTTATAGGTGATAATTAGTTCAAAAAAAGTTACACAAACAAGAAAGTAAAAAAAGTTTTAAACGTACCATTGGCTGTCTTTATAACTTTATCTGCATACAAATCTGTTAAAAACAAACTGTTTACTAAAGTTGACTTTCCTAAACCAGATTCTCCTAAAAAATAATTTGAATATTGCAAATGATATAATTTCTTCAAACAATTAATTAGAGCATTAGAAAAGTTTGTATTAAATAGCATAGATAGTAATGTTGCTACAGATTAAAATAGATTAATGGTAAATAGTAAACTTTAATTTAATCTCCATCATTTACTTTATCATCTAAAAAAAAGTTGTTAGTAAAAATGATTAAAAAACATCACAAGTAAACTAAATAATAAATTTCAAAATATATGCAGTTGGTAATAAAACTGGAATTTGAAAATTCTTTATTTATTTTTTGCTTTTTTGTATCATCACCCTTTTATATAATATACCTTAAAACATCAAAATACTTAGTCTTCCAAAAGTAAAAAAAAAAAAAAAAAAAAAGTTAAAGACTGTGAGAATACCATGTCTTGTGTTGGTTTTATAAAAATGAAAAGTATGATTTGAAGAAACTTCTTAGTATTATATACCTACCAACTACCATTAATGTGAACTCAAAGCCTCTTTTTACAGTCTTTCGATGAACTTGATTTGGGAGATTTGCAAACCCTACATATGAGGACATTTTTTCCTAAAACATATGCAACTTTTAAAAAACTTTAGTTATAAGATTAACGTATCCCAATCATTACTTTCATTATACAAACTGATGAATGATTACAAACAAGAGGATATATTTTTTCTTCAGTGGAATATTAAAAATTGGAATATTCTGAGCTTTTTTAGGAAAGCTACTACAATATGACAGACAATAATAATTCTACAACGCGATGTCTTAAACGTATACAATACGGGTAAATAACAGGACAAGGTAGATAGTGTATAGTAGCGATCTAGTAAAAATAGCATCCGTTTTTGCCTAAAAATTGGAATTTTGGTAGGATTAAACACATTCAAATTTAAATAAGATACTTGGAGTCGTTCAGTGTTATCACCGCAGTATCTTTACAGTACGCTAAACTTAAGTTATGTTTAAGTTCTGTTTGTTCAGGATGTGAGCGTCCGACTATCGCATCGGGCTAATTAGTAAGCAGACTTTTCCATTATTAACAGACTCAGTTGCATATTTGATAAATCTTTGTATTTTGAGCTTAGAGAGTGTGGCCATATCCCCTTTTAGTATATTAGAGAAAAACATTTGCGATATCGGTGACGAATACGAAACAACACCCCGCACAGTGAGCGATAGCTGAATTTCCAACGGAGTATTGGCAGAATATAGATTTCAACCTTCCAAATTAATTTGGTTTTCGGATATGTTCTCAAGTATTAACAAAAGTATTATGAAAATCTTCGCAATTTCAACAAGGTGAAAAACATGTTAACGGATTTTTTTTTACAATAAACTGAGTTCTATTTCAAATTAAATTTAAACAGAGAAAAATAATGGGATAGAAAAAATTAGATAAGGGTATAAAGCCATAACTGTTAAACATCTTGGTGTGAAAAAAATTATACGCTCATACGCTTCAAAAAAAATTTCTAATTTTCTAAAATTTCAAAATTTAGAAGGTTTATAGAACTTGGTAAAGTATGGCCATGTTTGAAGGATACATAATACAACAGTCTCAACCTGATTTATTTTCCTTGTAGCTTCTGAACAAATCTTTTTTTCTGAATTTTATTTTCAGATGATTGAAAATTAACTCAAAAAATTTTTAAATTGGTTACAAAAACTCTACAACAACGTGCTGCAACAGTGTTGATTCACAACGAAATAATAATTCAATTATTGCAACACGACATGAATTTTGACAACAATTTCCGCGACTAAGTCCTTTCCTATTCACAATTCGGCGATCGGTGGCTCTATTCGAAGAAGCAGAGACAACGTCCGGTTATTTACGAACAGGAAGACATCGGGCACGGTGTTCATTAGAAAATCTAGAGTGTATAGCCGAAAGTGAGCAAGAAGACCTAGATACATTAAAAAGAAGAAGAGCGTAAGAATTAAATCTTTCAAGACCATTACTGCAACGAATCTTGTAGTTAGACACTTATTTCCGTGCGAGATAGACTCATAATCATAACTCAAGAACAATCGTAACTCAAGAACTAATGCTAAATGACCATCAAAAACGTCTAGAATACTCCAAAAGTGGTACTAACTCTACATAGTGAAACTTCAGATTTCGCTTCAAAACTTAATGTCAGACAAAGCTCATTTTCAGCTGAATGGAACAGTAAATAAACAAAAATTGTGTGCTCTGAAGAATAGCAAATCCAAGGGCAAACTGACTCAAGGCCTTTACATCCACGCAAGGTCACTGTATGGTGCGGAGTACCGGGTTAATTCATCATTGGATCGTATTTTTTGGAAGATGATAGAGATAATGCAGTTGCAGTCAACAGCGCACACAGACAAACGGTTGAACAATTTTTGGTGCTCAAAATAAACCGATTAGGACTACAAAATAGGACGAAGTTACGGTAAGAGTCGGCAAATCTAAAATTACTATTAAATACGACCTTATACTGTCAATGATCGATAAAAATGTAAGCGATCTTTTGACTGACACAAGTTATCAACAAAAATGCTACATATGCGGTGCGATTCCCAAATTGATGAGTGGTGAATTAAAAGACTTAGTTGTCAAAAAGAACATCACGGTTTTAGAAGATTGTACAACGATATTTTTAAAAAATGTGAAAAATTACATAAGAAATATTCTATCTCAAGAGAACTTTTTCTATTGCAATTTATTCATATTCATTCGCTTTCAAAAGACGAATTAAAAAATCTGTAAAGCGTAAAAGATTTTGCTAACTTGATAATAACCGACTAAAATCACTTAGAGACTGATATATTGAGTTATATTAAATTGTTCTTCACGCTCCCTGTAAATATTTGCTTTTGTACAAAAGTCATTAGGCAAGTTAAAACTAACAAAAGACAAAAGGAGAAATAGTATGAGGCAGTGATATTTTCGTTAACGTGAAGTAAAATTTGAAGTAAAAATAATTGATTTCGTTAATGTGAATAAAAATTTAAAATTAGGATATATCTGAAGAACGAAAACTGAAATAGAATTGAATATAAGCATCAAAAAACGAAAATAGGAATAGAATTAAGAATTATTAACGAACGAAAATTATTGAATATTAAAAAAATTTTGATACAATAATTAGTTTTTTTTTGACAATTAATTTACAAATTTTACATACTTGCTTTGAAATTGGCGCACATGTTTGACCATAACGATGATATTTGGAATGATTATAGAATGTATTAATGGACCACAAAACTGGTCACGTGCTTGTCATTACGTTAAGTATAAATTCAATGCGTCCAATCTTTTGTTCTAAAATAAAATAAACATCTATAGATTCTTAAGAGTTGCAAATCAATCAATAACAGAAAAATGAGTTTATCAAGGTTGTTGGCTGGTAGGAAGCGTGACAGTCCTGTATGGAAATTCTTCGTTTACGATGAAAAAACTGACAAATCCAAGTGTCTAGTACAGGACATAAATAATGAGGGCGCGTGTGGCGCATTTCTTGCCGGAAAAAATTCTAGTAACTTAGTAGCGCACATTCAGAGAATGCATAAAGAGACACACAAATGTTACACGGATGAAAAGAAAAAACGCAATGCAGAAAAAATGTTTTTGAAACGTAAAATTGATAAAATCAATTCTACATCTTCCCGAAATAGTGGAAAGACAAAAACCCAGACAATAAGAGAAAGCTTTGAACACCGAATCACCGCGTGGGCAACGGAATCAAGTGAATATCAAGTTCGTCAGGATAGCGTGGTTGAAATGATTGTTAATACCAGCTATCCAATGGTATTGCTAGGTCAGCCGTCGTTTCGAAAGATGATAAAAACGCTTGACCCAAAATTTAAATTGCCAGGTAATAATTAACACAACTAAATTTTTAAATTATTGTTTTAGATTCATTCAATGCTAAACCATTTTTAAATTTTTACCTGTAATTATAGTATGATTAATGTAACACTATAGTAACTAACTACACAAACTGATGTGCATTAAATTTTAACTGATTTAAATTTTATATTGCAGGGTCTGCAACACTGAACAAGCGGATAAACGAGCGTTTTCTTCTACAATCTGCACAACTGAAAGACTTGATAAATCGTACACGCAAAGTAACAATTTGTCTTGATGGTTGGACGAAGAAGGGTCTCACAGCATCGTTCTTTGGAATATCTGCTTGTTTCTATGACACCACCATTGATAAAACACGACATGCTTTCCTAAATTTGATGGAACTCCAACATCCCCACACGGGTGAGATGCTTGCCGAATGTTTAAAGAAATGTCTTGACCAGTGGGGTATTAGAGAAAATCAAGTTATGTTGATTGTTTCAGACAACGGGTCTAATATGGTTAAAGCTATCAGGCTCTTACAGGAAGTGCATGCAGCTAAGAAATCTGACGAATCTGAATCTTATGAGTTTGAATCTGACGAGTCTGAACATGAAACTTATGAGGAAGAGATCCAGTCTCAGTCAGAACAAACTGATTTATTCCTACCAGATCATATTCCATATCGTCGAATGCCCTGTATGGCTCACACACTCCAGCTTCTCATAAAACCAGTTTATGAACATTATAGTGGAACCATCTTAGAAACGAGACAAGTTGTATCAAGAATTAGGAAATCAAGTGTGGCAATTGAGAAACTTATTGACAAGTGTGGGAAGTCTGTGATAACTGACTGCACCTCAAGATGGAACAGTACATATCAGATGATTGACCGGCTGTTGAAAATAAAGACATCGGTGAATGAAGTTCTTACAGAAATTGGTACATATTATTTTATTATTTATGTTATTAGTGTATATAAATTGTTTTCGGAATTTTATTAAATCTACAAAATTGTGTCTTACCTTATTTAAACTAAAAAAACGAAAATGGTAATAAATTGTAAGTTCATTAGTCATTATCATTAAAAAACAAGACAGGGTATATAGTCTTTAATTTATGTTTACTAATAACACGGAAAGACTTTACCCTGCCTTTTAAACCACATCACAACAGCATGGAAAAAAGAGACGTACATCAATGACAATTATTAGTTATTACAATTGTTACAAGTAAACTTTAATTACAGATAGTTTACTTAAATTTAGGAATCGACACATTCAAAGCAAGTGAATGGATTCGTCTTCAAAACATTTCTTCACTTTTGGAGCCATTTGCAGTACAAACAGATATACTTCAGACCGATGCCCAGTCTCTTTCACAGGTTCTACCATCTATACTCAATTTGGAATGCCATTTACAAGAATATCCTACCAACAAGTCTTTGACAGCGAATCTTCTTGGAGATCTACGTCAACGGTTTCAATCAATTCTGCAGCCGGACTCAGATACGTTTAATCCTCTTCCGTCTGCTGCATGTTTGTTAGATCCAACCGTTGCTGTCTTTATCCTCACACCGGAAATGGACACCTTGCTCCATGCAGCAAAGATGTATATAATAAAAGTTTGTGGAGTAGAACAAGAATTACAAGCTGCTGTTGAGTCAAATGGATCTGAATGTGAATTTGCTGCCATAAAGCGCTTTAAGTTCTTGTCAAATAAAATCTTTACAAAAGAAGGAAAGATTTATAACCAAGACAATATCACTGTTGCAAGTCAGCTATCAAGGTATTTGGTTGACATAAGCGGTGATGAAACGCTGCCAAGTAACGGCCTGCTCTTTTGGAAACAAAACAAAAGCAAGTATAGCAAGATTGCAATTTTGGCTGAAGATTTACTGTCCGCCCCAGCATCACAGGCGTTTGTAGAAAGGATTTTTTCACTTTGTGGAATTTTAACTGTTGGTCGCCGCAATCGAATGAAAAAATCATTAGAGATGAGAGTTTTTATGAAACTGAACAAAAACTTGTGATTATAATTCAACCAGATATTTTCTTTCAATTTCAAAAAAAAATCTTATTATAACTCAATTGAATCATTGAATGACTATTTTATGACTATTTGTATGGTTATTTAGATGTTTATTACTAAGTTAAAAAATTTTTAAATTTTTTTTTTGAAACTTATGTATTACATTATTTCTTGAAATAATGATAGGGGAGACCGGGGCTACTTGTCAGCAGGGGTAAGTTGACGAATTGCGTTTATCTGCAGAGTCTTATCAGAAATCTTAGGGAACTTTCCTAATTGACCATTTCATCTTGGGTCCTATGAATAAAACTACAAAAAGTATTCCAGTCACAATTGATTTACTGTTATCAGTCAGGTTTTTTTAGTAGTTGTCGTTTTTTAGGATCTTTAGGCAGTTTATTGAAAGGCTTTTGGGGTTTATTGGCAAAATTCTCACTGGGGAAGCTGGAAAACAAAAATATCTTAATAAAATCAATTTTTTTTGAAATTTTTATTTCTAACAATATTGAAAAAATTTAGTTTTACAAAAAAAAATTTTCTTCATTTTTTACGAAAAAATTTTTTTAGGGGATTTTGTTACCAGGAACAAAGGTGGGGTGTTGTTTTGGCTTCATATTCGCACTACTAACTGCTTCTAGCTCATAGAAATATTAAAAAATTTTTATAAATTTTTACTCACTAATACGTTTGTAATCTTTATTATAGTTTGCGCCAACTTTTACCCCGGGATGGGGTAAGTTTTTTTTTTTTTAAGGCCCCGGAAGGAGCCATAAGATTTTTTTTTTTTAAATGAATGCAACTAGTACAAGTTACCCAAATTCATACACTTCAAGACTACAAAAAAATATTCAAAAAATTGTGGCGTTAGGACTACTAATTGCTGTAAAATTTGATAGAAGTAAAATATGAACTGATTTAGAAACTGAAATAAGAATTAAAATGATTGAAATCATAAGAACTGAACTGAAATTAATTTCATCAGAACTGATTCAAAAGAAGTAAAATTAAAATTAGAAATTAAATCAATGCTTCAAGAACGAAGTAAAATTGGAAATTGAAATTATATTTAGAACTTAAATATCACTGGTATGAGGCAATCCCAGCAGAATGATCTTTCTACTTTACCAATTGAAAGCACTGAGGCTGAGAAAAATGGATTTACAAAATTTGATAAGTAAATTTGTAGCGATGAAACAAAGAAGAAAACAGCTTTCGTAATAATTTAATTCTTAATTATTTGTATTTAAAGTGTAATTCAACTAAATCTTAATTAATTTTTTTTATTGAAAGCCATATGCATACATAGTATTATCGTCTCTGCTATAAAAACAGGTTCATTAAAAAAATTTTGCGTCTTAGCCCAAATTATTGATAATCAAACTGCTTATAGCATAAATTATTGCTCATTTGGATTGTTGTCATTCGTCGTGAGTTTTACCGCAATTAAGATCACTTCTCTAAGATTCTAAAACATACTTATGTTGTCAGGAAAAACTTCACGCTGTAGCCATTATGAAGAGAAAGACTTTCGTTCATACTTTATTTAACCGTGAAAACCTTTCATGTTATAATAGGAAAGTAAATATTAAAGGTATTAAAACGTAAAATCTGTAGCTTTCATAAGAAAGCTACAGATATTTGTAAAAAGATTCACATGTTTTAACTAAATAATTTTATGTTTAGAAACATGCACATTCCTTTATATAATGCCATTGTTTTTAGATGGTCTTTTATTATTTAGTAGATACACCTTCTAATAAAATTTCTGTAAAATGAAAAAGAGGAAAAACTGATGAAAAGATGAAAATGCCTCTGCCAGTTGAAGATGCAGTTGATTCAGTTAATTTCTTCAGTACAGACCCTGGAATCCCATTTCATTTATTGAGGCGTTTAAAACGTATGAATTCTGTGCAAGATTAACTTTAATATATGTGTTTATATCTATAGCTAACTGTATTCATATAAATAGTGTGAATTTAAAATAACTTTAAATTATCATGTTTTAACATATTGACAGCAATACTTGTAATAACATGTGATTAATATGTTTAAACACAAAAGTTTAGCAACTGATTGATTTATTTTAAACATTGGAATAATAAATTTAAAAAGTAATTTAAAGAAATACTATTTTAAAATGCATGCATTTTATAGAATATTTTTTTAATATTTATAAAAGCATGTGAATTTATATGTTTTAATTTTGAATTTTAATTTTAGCAACCCAACCTTATGATCAAGGTATTTCTACTCAGTTGTTTATTAGCAGTCTTGGTGACATGCTAAATAAGTACAGTGATAAAGCCATAAAAGATAGTCTTAGTAGCTTTCTACCTCATCTGCCAGGTAAAATGTTTTCTAAGAAGGAAAAAGATCTTAATTGATTTAAATAATTTATTTTAAAATATTATATATATATATATATATATATATATATATATATATATATATATATATATATATATATATATATATATATATATATAAAATATCTTCTTTAGGGTACATTGATTCTCCAGGTACTCAAGAAGATAGGTAATTTTTTTTTACAGATATGCTGAATTTTGTTTTTTTTTTCTGCATGTGTGTATGTGCGAGTTTACATGTGTGTGTGTGTGTGTGTGTGTGTGTGTGTGTGTGTGTGTGTGTGTGTGTGTGTGTGTGTGTGTGTGTGTGTGTTTACATACACACATACAGCACACACACACACACACACAGATAGATAGAGATAGATAGATGTAGATATAGATATATTGATAAGTATATCTATATTTTCATAAATGTTATAGCTTGCAGCAGCTGATTGAAAGGCCACCAATTGGTGGTAGAGAACTTCTGCCTTTATCTGAATCTGCTCTTCAAAGCTTTCGCTTGATGCCAGGATCAGTGAGTTTTATTCCTTTTCTTTCAAGTTTGTTTTAGCAACATACTTTATAACTATACTCTCTTGTGCTACATGAACATTAGTCATATTTTGGGATTACTACTTTCAATCATTCATTCATTTTGAATTTCAACTTGTAAAATTGAAAACTAAGAAGAGCTGGAAAATGTTACTTCTGAAAAATAGGAGTTTAACTTATGCATTTTGAAATACAGGTTCCTGATCAGTTCAAGTTTATGAATAAGCCTTATGATAAGAAGAAGAAGAAGAAACATAAGCACACACATGGTGGAATAACAGAAACTTCAATGACAGGTGTGCTAGTACAGTTTATTATTTATTTGTAATTTTCTTCTACACTCTTAAAATACCATATATTTTACTGAACTGCCTATAATTTTAGTGCTTTATGTGTATGAATTAATTTGAAGTTGTTTTCAGGTTTTATTAAAAGTGTTTAATTTTATTATTTTTTTCAAATTTTGCTCGGGATTTCATTTAATTAGTATATTTTGATTTTTATCTCATTTTTAGAACTATCATCAGAACGTAAGCACAAAAAAGTAAGCTTGTTTGTTCTATTCTCAATGTCAGACAGATTATATATATATATATATATATATATATATATATATATATATATATATATATATATATATATATATATATATATATATATATATATATATATATATATATATATATTATATATATTATATATATATATTATATATATTAAATTGAGTTTTAAAAAATAGATATGAATATAAGTTTTGTAGCATAAAAAATTAGATAAATGAGCATCAAATATTTGCCCTCAAAAATTATTTTTTGTTTTATATTTATTATTTACTAATTTTATTTTTTGTTTTTAAATTTTTAGAGGAAAAGGGAAGAAGGTGATAAAAAAAAGAAAGAGAAGAAAAAGAAAAGGAAAAAAGAAAAGGTTTTTTATTTCTGATTTTTAACAACTTTTCAATTTTATGAAGTATCAAATAAATAATTTCGCTGAGTATCAAATAAATAATTTCGTTTTTGTAGAAAGCTGACCAAGGAGAAGCGTGAAGTTCACCAAAACCATTTATCAATAATATGATCATCGAATCTTTAAGATTCTGTTGCCCTTAGGCATGTTTTCTTGCAGCAAGCAGCTTTGATTCTGCAACATATGATGGTTTCAAGATTAAAACAGCTATCCGGATGAATGGTTTGGAGAAAAGATTATGTAGATTTTCCGAAGGTGTTCTGTATATTAGTTGGATTGTGGAAATGAAAGTACTTTTTTAAAATTTAATTTAAACCTCTCTATAAAACTTACAAATGTATAATATCGAGAAACTTTTCTTCAAAATTACATAGTTTCATTATTTTTTAACGAAAAACAGTTTTTGTATTTATTTCGTTAGGCGTATTTTTTGTTTTTACAAAATGATTTTGCTTCGAAACTAACTCCATAAATTAATGCATTTTTAAAAAAGATTTGCAAAGTGTCGATGAGCGTTTAAATCGGTAATTTACAAAATAAGATTTTTTAAACATTCAGAATATAAATAAATTTTCGCTAAAAACAAAGATATAAATTTTCGCTAAAAACAAAGATATAAATTTTCGCTAAAAACAAAGATATAAATTTTCGCTAAAAACAAAGATATAAATTTTCGCTAAAAACAAAGATATAAATTTTCGCTAAAAACAAAGATATAAATTTTCGCTAAAAACAAAGATATAAATTTTCGCTAAAAACAAAGATATAAATTTTCGCTAAAAACAAAGATATAAATTTTCGCTAAAAACAAAGATATAATTTTTCGCTAAAAACAAAGATATAAATTTTCGCTAAAAACAAAGATATAAATTTTCGCTAAAAACAAAGATATAAATTTTCGCTAAAAACAAAGATATAAATTTTCGCTAAAAACAAAGATATAAATTTTCGCTAAAAACAAAGATATAAATTTTCGCTAAAAACAAAGATATAAATTTTCGCTAAAAACAAAGATATAAATTTTCGCTAAAAACAAAGATATAAATTTTCGCTAAAAACAAAGATATAAATTTTCGCTAAAAACAAAGATATAAATTTTCGCTAAAAACAAAGATATAAATTTTCGCTAAAAACAAAGATATAAATTTTCGCTAAAAACAAAGATATAAATTTTCGCTAAAAACAAAGATATAAATTTTCGCTAAAAACAAAGATATAAATTTTCGCTAAAAACAAAGATATAAATTTTCGCTAAAAACAAAGATATAAATTTTCGCTAAAAACAAAGATATAAAGTACTCGATAAGACAGTTTTAAATTGATCGAACAGTCAGCTGGTAGAGCGAAGAATTGGATTTTTTCTACATGGCTTTTGGATATGGCTAATTGATTATAGCAAATACCCAAAAAAATAGGTTTTAACTATGACTATTGAAATAGTACAATCAATGAGGTGCTGAAGGAAAAAGAGAAGACATGAACGAATTCGTAGTAACAACTCTGAAAGTCCAATTGAAATTAAAAACATCAATTTAACGATTTAACGATATTGTTACACCGATAAACGTGCTTAACCTTTTCTTTCTATATCAGTACAACTTCTGATAATTATCGTTTTAGGATATTAAAAATGCAGGTAGATTATGTCTACCAATTGAAAACATAAATAAATCTCCTTATTAGAACAATAACCCAGCGCGATGCCTTAGGTTTCAAGTTCGATTGATTGAAAACTAGGGTACACTTTAGATATTGGGAAAGATTTCACTTTGGTGCTCACAGTTTTGAGATCTTGCTGACTCAATAATCAGTACACAATCTAATTTCAGGGAAATTGAGGTACCAGACTTTTACGAAAGGCATTTGAAATTACAATATGTAACTGAAATATATAAAAAATTAAAGTTATTCAAAAAGCTAAAACTGAGAACATCACTCTGGTAACGTTTCCTCTGTAAATGTATAACAACGTTAGTTCCGGATTTAGCCTCTCGTAAATTTAAAAATCATATGTTGATGAGCTGAATAATTATCAAAAAAATAGCCCTAAAGAGACTTTGTTAGAGACAAAGTTTATGTGGACCTATTCTCAAAAGTGTGACACAAAGGTCTACACCAAAAATGGAAGATGGACTTACCGGATGCGTCAATATATATACATATATCTTTTTTTGTTGTTTTAATCTTCATAGAATCTATCAAAATATCAATAACAATCGTTTACAAACTTAAAAGTCTATAGGGATTAGGGTGGTCCATTTTAAACTTTTTTTTAAAATTTTAACCGGGGGTTTTTACCAGTGGTGACATTTTATGTAAAAACACTAAATACCAAAATTTTCGAATTTAGAACGAATTTTACATCCCCCCACAAGACCTTGGAAGTTCAAGTAATGGATTGCGCAATTGTTGCGCAATATTTTTACTAACAAACTGCTGTTTTTTCTCAATGGGGTTCACACAATTTATTTGACAATCACTAAGGAATAATTCTACAAAAATTTGTTAATTTACGACTTATTGTACTTATCCCACAAGAGATTTGTTTTAAAGCACCACAGAAATTGCGTAACATAATTCAGTTTAGTTACTCTTATTCCAAATACATTTCAAACATCACAATATCGATACTTTCGTTCCATTACGAATTTAATATTGTGAAATTGCATTTAAGGAAGTCATTAAGTCTTAATTCTCTTGAGACAACAATATCTCTTAAAAACATGCTGCAACGTTAACAAGTTTAATTTACAACGCTTTAGATGAACCTTATTCTGTATCATTTTAGTGTTGCAAAGTATATATCTAAACGTATACAGAGCTTATAGTACAAGCTTCAGTCTTGTATTAAACCACGACAATGGTTCCCATACTAAAGAAGATTGGTAGACCTCGTAAAAGTTTTAGAAATAATGTATCTATTGATGCAGAAGAGTCAGTACTTAGATCAGGAAAAAAACGTTCGCTACATTCGATACATATTCCAGCTGTTGCTACAAACAAAAATATTGCCGATAAAAAATCAGACGTTCTTCTCGTTTAAATCATTGGATTGTTGGTTATTCCTTAGAAATTTTTAAAGGAGGAAAGCTACCATTGAATAGAGCTATATTGAAAAAATATCTTTTTGAGAGAGAAAACAATCCTAGAAAAGAAACAAAACTAATTGCAAATCATCTAGTTAGCGAAATTGTTGAAAACGTTTGGTTACCTGCTCGATTCCAACATAACAAGAGGGACGAAGCATAACAAGAAGGACTGTGCTGATCAGATTGTCCGTTTGGTAAAAGAATATGAGACATTGAAGAAAATTCCTGAAAGCAGAAGACAAGAAAGAAAAGTAAAGCAAAAAGCTACATCTTTTACAGTTAAACTGGACAGTCTGTTTGATATATCACATACAGACACTTACACATTGCTGAAACACTCTGGTAACGACGAGTGGCTTATTGACTGGGAATTTCTAAAAAGCCAACGAAAGTTTCCTTAAGTGGGCTCAATCGCTTGAGTTGACAAAATACTTGCTGAAAAAGAGCGACAACGCTATATCAAACTACAGTATCAGGAAAGAAAGAAAAGAAAGGAATTGCTTCATATTGAGAAACAGCAACTCAAATGTCTAACCATTACTGATAATAATGAAGTCAACGAGGGCGACAAATTTTCTTCAGGTATTACGGAAGAAGATGAAAGAGATAAAAGTTTTTCAGTGAAAGAGAAAAAAAAAACATCATTGCATATCAGCGATAAAGATAAAAATTTCAAAAAGAGAACTATTAAAAGAAACGTGTACAGTTGCTGATGGATCCGGTATTAGTGAAAGACACTTGGCTACTTATTTTGGGAAAGAGCTTAGCATTAGGTAGAGCAGCTTTAAATGATGATGATACAATTTCTAAATCATCAGTTCATAGAGCAAGATCAGCTAATAGAATTGAAGAAGCTAAATTAATTGTAGAAACTTGGATTGCACCTGAATATTTGGAAATTCATTGGGATGGAAAAACTTTCAAGCAAGCTACTGGAATAAAGGAAGAGCGACTTGCTGTGTATGCAGGGCCACCTCCTAAATCGCTAGGTACTCCTAAAATTGCTGACGGGACTGGTCAAACGCAAAGAGTTCAGTTGTTTGAAAGGTTCAAAAAAGAATTTCATAACCTCAACAAGAATATAAAAGAACTGAGAGTGTGGGAGTGGCCTCATGATCAAAGTAGTTTTTTATTTCAACAAGCACTTGGAGTAAAGAAATGGGCAATGGATTGCTTGGAGAGAAAAACATTTCCTCGTGAGTACTATCGCGAACTAGTGTAGCTCACCTTGGATACTTATCTGAGGAGCTAGTATTCTTTTCCTTGTTCGACGTCTCTGAGTAATGCAGAAAAGACTGATGGGTCAGAAACTTATAAACTTACCAAGACCTAAAGTATTTACTCCATATAAACCCAAGACTCCGATTATTATTTGGCGACGAAGAAAAACCTTTTTTATCGACTTTTATTGGCGAAAATTCATGGTTGCTTTTTCATTTGTTAAAATTAAACAGACCCCAAGAATGGCTAAAAGTTCCATCAGAACATTGGAACAAATTCGAGGATTTTAACTAGGGATGGGAGTTAAGGTTAGTTTTAGTCTAACTAAAATTAGTCGACTAACTTTTTAGTCTAACTAAATTTAGTCGACTAACTTTTTAGTCTAACTAAAATTAGTCGACTAACTTTTTAGTCTAACTAAATTTAGTCGACTAACTTTTTAGTCTAACTAAATTTAGTCGACTAACTTTTTAGCGTAACTAAAATTAGTCGACTAATTTTTAGTCTAACTAAACTTAGTCGACTAACTTTTTAGTCTAACTAAATTTAGTCGACTAACTTTTTAGTCTAACTAAAATTAGTCGACTAACTTTTAAGCGTAACTAAAATTAGTCGACTAATTTTTAGTCTAACTAAAATTAGTCGACTAACTTTTTAGTCTAACTAAATTTAGTCGGCTAACTTTTTAGTCTAACTAAAATTAGTCGACTAACTTTTTAGCGTAACTAAAATTAGTCGACTAATTTTTAGTCTAACTAAATTTAGTCGACTAACTTTTTAGCGTAACTAAAATTAGTCGACTAACTTTTTAGTCTAACTAAAACTAGTCGATTAAAACAAGATTTAGTACTAAAAACTGAATAACCTATACCATGAAATTTTCACACACGACGGCACATTATTGTGGCGGTTGAATGTCCCAATTATGGATCATAGGGGGCAGTCAAATCAAATTCGTAACGTATTAAATCAAATTTGATTATTAGAATTTTTTCCCAGCTCTGAAACAACTGCTAATGCGGTTGTTGCAACTGTTTATAAACACCCAATCTAAAAAAGGCACCCTTTAGACGTTTAATTAACATTCCGGAGTTTAATTGAACGTCTAACTCGGGGTTGGGAAAGCGAACTTGTTGGGGTATTTTTGTTCTCACGATATAACCACCGCGATTTTTTTGAGAAACATTTTCATTTGACTTAACAACATTCTTGAGTTTGGAGTTCGCACAATGCCTAAAAGTGTCATATCTGAAACATCAAAAAATCCTGCCCACGCCGCTAGTAAAGCTATATACGAAAAATAAAATTTTCGCAAGAATGACAAGCGAAAAGAAACTTGCTAACCGATTCATTTCGAAAGAAGATTTTCGGAACCTACAGAAAGGACTCAGTTAAAAGAAAATATCAGTTAAATCTTCACAAAAATTTGCATGCGCGATAATTAACACTTATGAGTAATGAGCATTTAATTACTTAGTTCATTGAACGGATTTATTTAATGGAACATTTCAATCTTGTTTTTATGACGACGAATTTCAAAAGTTTTCTTCCGTAAGTGACCTTTCGTCAAGTGGATTTATCGAAAATTTTCCTTTCGAAATAAATTTTTTGATCATTATTTGAAAAACAAACTAGTAAAACTTTAAAGTTGCTATACTGAAAATAAAATTTCATTACAAATAGTTTGATATATACAGATATTTTATATTCACATTTCTTGCAGTTAGGCGAATAAACTTCCTTCACAGATATCGAAACGTAGTTATCAAAAGCGCTCATTTCTCAAGTGCTATTTCCAAAAGCGAAACTTTTGGAAATTTTGGAATAGTGAACAATAAAGGGTTAAATTGTAACAAACATAACCTAAAAACGCCAGCCAATTTAAGTGCAATTCCGTACTTGTTTGTCCGTACGTTGAAAAAATGAGAAACTGATAAAGCTTTAATTATAAATGTAATGATAGTGTTGCATATGTAAGCTTTCACATTAAATGACAAGTTTGTGGAGAAAAATGATGGAAGTTTGCGTTAATAAGTTGGCACTTCTTATCGCTGATATGAAATTAAATATTTAGAGACTAAGTATATTCGCTAATACAAATGGCCGGGGGAGGTGGTAAGTTGAAAACTGCCGTAAAAATATTTGCCGATTAAAAATTATACTTGCTGAGTATAAAAATATATAACTCGATTGCTGAGATTTGCTAACTAATTATAATAACATCTAAATTTGCCGAATGATCAAACTAAATATTGGTAATAGATAGTGAGTGTCATACCCCCAACACCACCATCCCTTCTCGCTGGCTCCAATACTATATATCACTAATGTGAAATTGATAATTTATAGGCAATGTATAATATAATCCAATTTTATGGATATTACTTATCTGGGATAATTTTTCCTATGTTGCAATTTTCAGCCTTTGAAATAGGGTTGTTAACCAAAAGATTTCAAATATTTCTGGAAAATTTTTCAAAAGGGTATATACAGTTAGTAATTATTTTTATTCTTAACGAATATATAGAGGCATTTAAAATTGTCAAAGTAACTTTCGCAAATAATACTTCTGAATATTAGACTTTCGCAAGTTGCTATTTCAAATAATGCTCTTGCCATATGGCAACAACAACTTTGAATTGATTCTAATTGATTCCTGTTCCTTAAATTATCAATTTAGTGATATTTATACATAAATCCAACTTTATTTTTCTTATTCTAATCAATGTTGTGATTGTCTTATTCTATTCGATGTTGTAATATTCATTAAAATAAATTATTTAAATAATTTTTTTAATAGTTTTTTCAATATTCGACTAATAAAGGGTTAAGTACATTTAAGCTTCGGCAACTTATTTATTATAAAACGCATACCAAATGTTAAGCGTATTGATAGAGTTTTTAAAATGCAAAACATTTAATAACATTTACAGAGAAGCTAATCGTCCGCATTTAAAAATGCAACCTCCGCAATTAAAATCGTTTTTAATAACAGAAGAATAAGATAAACATTCTATTAAATGGCTGCAGTCGCTTCATCAAACCAGAAAATTTCTTATCACTTTTTAATTACTTACAAAATGCAGAATAAAATCTCTCATTTTAAAGTACATTTAACTTTTTGTTAAAAAAAAATTAAGATACGATTTATTTTTCCCAAAATAATGTTTGTTGTAAAATGTGTCAAAAATTTACTTTTTAGTTGTATTTAAATTCATGTAATTATATTAATTATGGCTGCATACTAGGCAGCAGCAATTTTTGTCATTAAATTGCTTCAAGCTGGAGTAGATAGTTTATAAGAAAATAAGAGTTTTTGCGTGAAAAGTAAGATCTGAAGTCAACTCGAAGCTATATTATTTAAAAAGTAAGTTTGAAATATCAACTTAAATAAACCGCATTTGAGACGCCATTTTTTATAGAATTATAAAGAAAAGGTAAGGTTAATGAATTAGTTCATTAACCTTACCTTTTCTTTATAATATAAAGGAAGTATAAACTTGGGTGGGTCATAATTAATACATTAAAATGTAAAATACATTTACAAATGTAAAAAAATTTAAATTTAAATAACATAGAATCGGAAAGACTTGCAACGTTCATATTTTGCACTTAATTTTATAGTCTAATTAAGCAATTGGATTTTTAAGGAAAAATTAAAAATCAGATGATACTTTGCAAAAAATTTAAACATATTGCAACCTTATTAGATTGTTTTTAAAACAAAACAGTTCTGTAATATCAAGACGACTGCTTGATGAGCTTTTATAATTTATATATCGTTTTTAAATTCATTGTGCACAATGAACCATATATAGTCATCGAACTACATATTCGTTGTGCACAATGAATTACACAATGACGCAACTACAAGTTCAAGTTCTAAATTTAAGAGTTTTTATTCAAGAACAATAAAATAAATTCAAAAATAATTATTACAACAAGATACTTCCGTATTACTTTGATTAAATTGCACTAACTTTAAACCAAATTAAAAAATTCCAAATTTTCGTACAAAAACATCAACATTTGAAAACATTCAGCCGTCATCCTGTTTCGCTTAGCATACAAATTGTTTAATGCGTCAGAAAAAAGGCGCTCACTTGGTGCACTGGTAGCAGGTGTACATAAAATCATCGTTGAAATGCAATACAATAATGGAAAAACATATTGATTTTGATGCCAAAATTCTAAAACATTTTGTTCGTGCACTGACAATTTTATATACTCACTGATTTCTTTTTTTAAATCTAAGGTTACATTTTTGTCACTATCACTTCCGGAATCATCTTCTTCATCCTCAAATGACAACTTAAATTTTTTTGATTCCATTGTCACCTTTTTAATTGGAATTATTTCACCAACTCTTTTTGCGAGATAAAAATCTGACAAAAATTCTTTCACGCTTTTTAAATATTTCTTTTTTTCGTACTTTTCAAAGAATTGAAAACTTTTATAATTTGGATCCAAAAAAGTGGCACACAATAAAAAGGAATTATTCTCTAATTCATATGAATCTTTGTAAGTTTGTAAAGATTCTAACAAATGTGTTTTCAATATTACAATTAAAGGAGGAGTTTCACTTTTATTTTTAATTAGCTGCTTCTCAAGGTACTTTATACTTGGAATAATTAAAGAACACGTTGCATACCTATCGCCAGATAGTAAAACGCTTACTTGATGAAAGCTTAATAAAGCATTTACTGTTTCTTTTAAGTTTACAATTTCATCTTCATCGAGTAAATATTTTCTCATATCTTTGTATTGTTGTTTCGAACTAAAAATATCTTTTACGTAGGAGTGAAGCTTAAGCATTCGCTCTGCCATGAGAAACGTAGAGTGCCAACGAGTTTTCACATCTTGAATCAAATGAAGTATGTGATTTCTTTCGACACCTTGTCGCATTTGACTTTCTTCTAATAAATCATTAAGTTGAGAAGAATGATTGAAAGATGTAACAATTTTCCTGCACTTAGTTAATGTTCTTGCAATGAAAAAGAATTTAGACGAATTATCTTTTTCACCTTCTTCAACTAAAACTATGACATTTTTAACAACTAATTGCAAAACATGTCCCATGCATCTTATTGATTGAATGTTTAAACAAACTTTTAAAGAATTTAGACAGTTGCGTACGTTACTGGCGTTGTCTGATACTACACTCATTATTTTATCATCCACTTTAAATTTTTCTACGATTTTCAGCAAAGCCTCTTTTAAATTTTCTGCATCATGGCGGCCATTAATGTATGCAAAGCCCAAACAAAAACTGATGAAATTTGTTTTGTCAGAAATGAAATGTGCAGTTGCAGATATGTAACTATAGTTTTGACAGGACGTCCATCCGTCAGTAGTTATAGATAAAACTTTAATTGATAATAATTTTGACTTCAAAAGTTCAACTTTTTCTCGATATAACTCAGTTAAAAGAGATCTTAACTTTTTTCGGCAAGGCACTTTATACTTTGGATTTAAACACAAAACAAATTCTTTAAATGCATTACTTTCTACCAACATAAATGGAAGACAACAAGCAATAATGAAAATTAAAAGAGCTCTATCAATCTTATCGCTAATTTCTTTTGACAAGCCACTTGTAGTTCGTTTTTTTTTCGGCGTTATTATTTCGTGATCATGTTCAAGATGGTAATCTAGTATACTCTTTGATGTTTTACATGAGTACTTTTTAGGTCTGTTATTATGACATTGATTGCATATCCATTTTGATGTTTCCTCCTCGATTGAGTAATATTCGTATGTAGTTTTAGCTGCTTCTTCAATGGACTGAGTATCAACTTCAATATCTGTTTGACCGGATGAAAAACTTGAAGTTGTTTCGCTATCGTTATGATTTACAGGGTTTTGTTCATCTATAGTCTTTCTTTTATCCAATCTTTTCTTTAAATCAGATATTGGAGCAGCATATTCAATTGGAGAAAACGTATTATTGTTCGACATAGTTTAAAATACAATTTCTTAAAGTAAGTTTAAAGATATTTTTGAGAATAACGGTTTATCTAGTATATAGCGGGAAACCATTACTTTGAGGTGTCAGTTAAGACATTCCTTAAATTTTGTTGTGTTGAAAAATTATATGAACGTAATGTTGTAATTAGCGTAAAAAAATTGCATCATTGCGTCGCGCCAGAAGAAGCGTTGTGCATGCGTCATATTCATTGTATAATTCATTGTACAAAATTCATTGTACCCAATGAATTTGAAAAACCTATATAAATTGTAAAAGCTGAGAAAGAGAGAGAGAAATACATAACTGTAATGAAATCATCGTCGTCTAGATTTTACACATAACATGAGTTATGACAAATAAATCAACTTAAAGACATTCATTAAGATTTATTGTTTTTAAGAAATTTAAAATACGTTATATAATTTGTGACAATTAGATAATGAAAATGTTTTATACCCCACATTTTCTTTTATTGAGTTAAATAAAAATTGGTTTGTTAGTAGCACAACTCCGTCAAAAGCAGCTGATATTATATACCAAAAACATGATAAGTTATTAGCATTTTAATAACTTAAAAAAAAAAATTTGAGAGTTGAACAAGATATATATTCAACCACACAATACAGAAATAATAAAAAACATTAATTCCGTAACAATTGTAATCATATTGTCGTCACTGTAAAAACTGCGTTTTTATGAGTGTAGAACGAAATAAATTAGGTATTATTACCTCAAAAAATCATTGCAGGTATTATATAAAGGAAATCCGAAAATGCTTCTGCACATGACACGCCTTTCAAAAACATGGCAGCATTTTTTTTTTATAAATTGATTTCACATGTGTTTTATAAGTTATAATTCCCTTTAATTAGAAATTGAAAAAATCCAGATCTGAACCGCTTTTCATTGAAATTTAAAACAAGTACTTAACAATAAGGGGGGACTATTTAGATAAGTTTTATTACAAAATTCCAAGTGTATCTGTCGCAAACCTTTCTCCAAAAACTTTTAAAACTCTGAAAATCGACCTTGAAAAAGATGCCCTGGAGATGTAAATTGTAACTTACAGCAATTTGTTATTAAAAAAATGGCGCCCAAACCACTTCACAACTAACAAATAACAAGATTTAAAAAAAGTATTTTTTGGGTAAAAGTAACAATATATTTTTGGCAAATTAAAAACCTAGTCGACTAAATTTAGTTCGACTAAAAAGTTAGTCGACTAAATTTAGTCGACTAAAAAGTTAGTCGACTAATATTAGTTAGACTAAAAAGTTAGTCGACTAATTTTAATTAGACTAAAAAGTTAGTCGACTAATTTTAGTTAGACTAAAAAGTTAGTCGACTAAATTTAGTTAGACTAAAAAGTTAGTCGACTTAACTTAGCTAGACTAAAAAGTTAGTCGACTAATTTTAGTTACGCTAAAAAGTTAGTCGACTAATTTTAGTTAGACTAAAAAGTTAGTCGACTAAATTTAGTTAGACTAAAAAGTTAGTCGACTTAACTTAGCTAGACTAAAAAGTTAGTCGACTAATTTTAGTTACGCTAAAAAGTAAGTCGACTAATTTTAGTTAGACTAAAAAGTTAGTCGACTAAATTTAATCAGACTAAAAATTAGTCGACTAATTTTAGTTACGCTAAAAAGTTAGTCGACCAATTTTAGTTAGACTAAAAAGTTAGTCGACTAAATTTAGTTAGACTAAAAAGTTAGTCGGCTAATTTTAGTTACGGTTTTTTTAGTTAAGTTAGTTACAACTTTTAGTTTTGGTCACAACACTAATTTTAACGCCTTAAATTTAAAAAAATTTGTATGCAATCTATCTTGTGTCAACGATGTTGCAAAGCGAGGTATCAAGCTTATAGAAGACACCAAAGATAAATGTTTTGATCCAGTAGAGAGAAAACAACTTATTCAAGTTGTGGAAAAGCATCGAAACAGCTTTAAAGGTGCATATTTCTCAAAGAAATCAATTGAAATTAATTTTCAACAAATAAACAAATAAAATTTCAGTGACGTTATTAATTGTATATTTATTAATATTTCAATAAATCTTTTGTGGGATATGTATAAATTGTCATAAATTAATAAAATTTTGTATAATTGTTTTCTAATGGTTAATAATTAAATTGTGTAAACCCCACTAAGTAACTATAACAATTAGTGAATAAAAAAGTTGCACAACACTTGCGCAATCCGTTATTCTAACTTCCAATGTTTTGTGGGGGATCTAAAAATTGTCCTAAATACAAAAAATTTTGAGTTTAGGTTTTTAGATCAAATTTTATTACTGGTAGTTTAAAATGGACCACCCTAATGGGGATGTACTAACAACGAGAAAAAGAAAGAAAATACTGTTAAAACAAAAAGGGTAATTTTTAAGATCAAGTTCAGGATAGTGTATAACCATGTGAGATCCAATTGAAAGATGGAAAAAGAGATCGAGGTAACAGAGTCAACTAACAAGAGTAGTAGAACATGACCCGAGAAGGGACACAAAAAGGGGTTATTTTGTGATAAGAAATGCGTTATTGTAAAAAGTCTTACAAGAGAAGAATTGATAGATATATCTCCTAGCGTTCTCCTAAAGACGTCCTAGAACAAGTCAGGAGCGTAAGTCACATCAAAAAGCCTTGCCAAATCATGTTGCACGGCTGGTTGCACCTGATGGAAGGAAATGCCTTCAGCTTTCTGTAAACAACAATGATGGTTTATATCAATATCTTGAAATTCAAAGTTTTTTTTCCTGGGTTTAGACATCAAAATCTCTTTAAAATTGTTTTCACTCACTAAGCCTAAAATCGTGTGGCCTCCCATTTCCCCTGTACTCAACCAACTAAATCCTCAGCTGGGTTTTGTTGACTACGAGCCTTTCAAAATCTTACATTAAAATATGAATTCCCTATAGAAGGCAGTTTGCCTCTAAGAGCAATGTATCCTTAGAACCTGTTTGAGTTTTAGGCCCAGGATAAAGGCTTTTAATGGGGCTGAAGAAGGGTAATCTATTAGAATATTCCTAAACATGCACAAATAAGGGTAGCCTTTTAAGTTTTTAAATTAAAATCTGGGTTAGTTATGGTCTTATTTTGAAAGAATATTTCAAAATCATTCTACTAATAATGAGAAACACTTTCATAACTTATTTCAATCAGTATTTTTATAAAAATTTCGTTACAGACAAATTTAAATAATCAACAAAAATCTGAATGAATGTGTATAATTGTGTAGAGATTTTGACCAAAGTTATAAAAAAAAAGAAAAAATATATATATACAAATTTAAATCTAACAATTTATTACACCCAAAAGAGGTAAACGATAATTTGATCAAATTAAATTATATATATATGTTATATATAATATATATGCTATATATATATAACATATATGTTATATATAACATATATATATTATATATAACATAAAAACATTGCATTTAATTTTTTGAACCTAGTTGTACAAGAGGAATATTGTCTTCTATTTTAATTTCCCTGACCCATTTATTGTTTGGTGAATTTATACCTTCAGTGTTAGAATCAGTCTCTAAATGTTGTTTCTTTATTTCTGTCTCCATGATGTTTACAGGAGAAATATCTAAGCCGTCCTTTGAGGATCCACCATTACTATAACTTACAAAATCATCAACGCAATTATCAGACTTGTTTTTTTGTAAAGTTAAAGAAAGGCCTGCTCTCCAATTTGCTAAAGGAATTACAAAAACAGATATGTCGTCGTAACTACCGTTCTTATTATCTAACATCCTCCAACCACGCTCACCAAAAATTCCTCTGGCTTCATCAACAAGTCCCTGTGCAGCCACGATATAGCGTCTTGACTCAGAGGGTTTCTGCATTGATAATTTACTTTTTAATATATCGCTTACATTCTCATTAGTGAGTTTCTCCCATAATCCATCTGAGGCAATCACGAGCACGTCATCTTCATTTAGATCATCATGAAGCTGAAATACTTGAACATCAGGAGAAGCCATCATGAATGGTTTTATTTTTATGCCTGCAGAGTAAGGAACTTCTAGGTCATGATCACCAAATCCACGGGTTGTCCCTGAATTAAGCTAATTTCATTGATTATAAAAATATTCACACTGGTTTCAAAAAATATGCATATTGAGATAAAAAAGTGAAAAATAATTCTCTCTTTTTTTTTTTACTTTATTATCAATTCAAGTTTATCAGGTGCATTTCAAGTATTATCAAGAACATATATATATATAAAAAAAAAAAGAAAAAAGAAAATAGGCGCACAATGAATGAAAATTGATTTCCGTTCTATTTTCATATTATACCAATTGTTATCACAACTCAACATCAATTTTATTGATATTAGTTTGATCATTTTCTTTGAAAGGTTGCTTAAAATTGTTAACCATTTAAAAAAGTAGTCACATTAAGAATTTTGTTATTGGGGTTTTGACAAGATCTCAATGTTACATAACAGGTAAAAAGAAGACTCCAAACTCAGCAACGGAGAAATATAAAGTATTATTTATTATTTATATAAAGATTTTAATTTCCTGTATATAATCTGAAATAAATTAAAATGACTAGCATCATCTCTAACGTCATACAGAATTTCGTAAAAAAAAAAAACTACAGAGCGCAAAAACTTATATTTTGTCAAGTAAAAGGCAAACTTTAGCTATCATTAACCTACCAAAACCTACAACGAACACCGTGAAAACCTGTTTTTTCAAATACAGTTAAACATTTTACATAGAAAAAAATTGGTGCTTATGCAACTGTTAGAAAACCGATGATGACGGCAAGATGTAGGTTCACAAGATTAAGGTAGTGTAAAGATTTGCATGATTTATGGTAAAGTAGAAGAAATAATTTTAAGTGAAGATATAGGAAAAACAAGGTTACTATTATAAGATTTAAATCTGGAAAGTTTAGTAATATGTGCTTTGTCATACCAAGGTTGCATGGCGGAGGTGGGAATATTAGGGTTGAGTTTTTACAGACTTTTAAATTTACCTGTAAAACGATAAAAAAAAACAAACAAAAAAACAACAACAACAACAAAATATACTCATAAACAAAATCCTATAAAATGCAATAAGTAAACGAAACACAATAAGTTTGATATTAGGATTTATTTTTTTGATAAAAAATGAGTTTTGAGGAAACAAAGTGTATCAGATAAGTCGTCACTCATTCTGGACCGAATTTTTTTCACAAAAAATCCTGTAGCAGAAAAGGCTCGCTCTGGCTCGATATTTGTTGCAGAAGTGGTGCATTTGGCAAAAGTTCAAGTTTTCCAGTTCGATTTCTGGTCGCTTTATAGACCAATATTTCTTTTGAAACGACTTCAAACTCGTCTTTTAAATTGTGGCGCTGTTTTTTAACCGAATGCTGAGTTTCTTCCTCGAGTTCATTTTCAAATGAAAGTGAACTTTCGTCAAGATTTTCTGAGCCACGCACTTTTTGAATAATATATAAATATATGGATCCGTTGGGAAAAGCCTAAACAACAAGTCTTTTGCAATCTTTTGAAGCACAAAATTCGAAGGGATAATGAAAATGTCATGTTCTTCAAATCCGGACGAGCATTAAGAATTTGAAAGATATCCGTACAAGCCTACAGAATTGCTCTGCCTTCTTGCTACAAAAAGTCTTAAAATTGCACTCTTCATTATGACGCAAAGAGTTGAATCTCATTGTTTAAGTCTGTTCACAAGAGACTTGAAACTTCTCTCAGCAGTATAAAGAGTTGGATTTTGTCGGCAAAGATCTTCTGCTGTTAATTTGACTGGTTCTAGGCAGCAGCATGTCGGATAAAATGTCCACTTCGTCATCACAACAAATCAAATGTGGAGAAATGTTCTTCAGTACTTATCTGATTAAATATTTGACTTTGAGAAACTGTTGAATCATCAACAGTAGAATGTTCCATCTTGTTCTGCAGTCAAGAATAAGCAAACCCTTTTTTTGTACTGCTTTTTGATTTCTTTTTTAAATTTTTGACTGGGGATTTTCAAGATAACTTGACAATTTTTCTGACTTTTGTGATAACAGATTGCAAGTTCATATTCACTTATGGAATTTAGATTCATCGCTGCTGAGTTCATTCTTATTGCTTGTTTGTTAGAATGGTTGTGTTGGATTTTTTGGGAAGGCTTCTCATACAGTAATTCTTGGACAGCCAAATACATTTCATGGGTGTAACTGGTTTAATGAACAGCTTGATGGGCAGTTTGATGGACAGTTGGAACAAGTTTCTAACCATCATGGAAATTCCATCCGTAACTCAGCAGACAATGCTGTCACCATTTCTCAACCAAAATTTTGCCACTTTTCGGTGATAACTGATTGAACTTTTTCAGCTGGCAGAGACCCAGAAACTTGCGTCAAGCCCAGGGTTGATTGTTTGTCATTTTTTGAAAAAGCATAAACTTTTTTAAAAATCGAAAGAGTTGTTGGCAATGGCGTTGAAACAAAATATATCCAGTGCTGTAAATCTTGAAATTACTTTTTGAATTTTTTGCTTTTGAAAAAAATATAATCTTAGGCTTTTTTGATTTTGCTGCAACTTCTTTGTTGTTAACTTTTCATGCCATTCCTTTTTCATTCCATATTTCTAGGTGATACCACACTCCAGGTGTCAAACTTAAATATTGACTTGTATTTCCATGTATTTTCTAACTATTTTTCTTTTAGTTATGGAGTAGTGTTTCCAAGCGTCTAAAAGTTTGCTTGAAGGCAAATCAAATTGATTAATAAAGACCGCACTAAATTAATAACAAGGAAGTAAGAATGTCTTTCTTAAAATGTTCAGATAAATTAAACTAACAGAATCAATCAGACAAAAGTAAACAACTGAAAGGAAAGTGAAAATAACATTTTTCAGCAAATTTAAGCAAATTTCAAGCATTCTTGAACAATAAAAATCCATTATTTTCCAAAATTTTCTGACATCTTTTTGACAGTAAACTAGTAAAACAATTTTACCGATTCACCGATAAAACTCTCGATAAAAAGGTCAACCCTTTGGGAGATATTTTAAATCCCAGTTTTAGTATCTTTTGTTGTTGCACCAAAATTATTGATTTCTCGTAACTTTTTTTTATTGATTTAATTGTTAATTGTGTTTGACTTTAAAATATAATTGTATGCTTTAGCATGACACCATAGAGCAAGATTTATTTAAAAACACTATTTCTTGAAAATAAAATAAAAAATAGCTTATAATTTTCTTTATCTTTCATTTATGTTACTTAAACTTTAAATAAAAAAACTAATGCGCCTATTTTTTTTTAAACCACTGCATAACATCTAAGCACCAAAAGAGAAAACATTGATGAAGCACCACAAGAGAAAATATTGTTTAAACTAATTTTTGAATTTGCATAAACGGTTATATTGAATCTAAATTACCTATAGTATCTAACAATCTCGAGTGTTTTCCTTCACCACATATAATCTGCGGCTTGATATCAGTTTTATCAACAACCTTCAGATGCCAACCATCCATGTTAAAATCTCTATATAGTTGCTTTGTTCCAATATCTTTTTTACGACATCTATGTTGAAATTGGTATCGTGTGTAACTATTGCATAACAATTTGGGTTTGTACATAGCAATAGTTTGGATTCGACGACGCTCAGTCTCTGGGTTGTGATCAAAAGACATAGGAATTGGAACTCCATTTTTAAAGATAACAGCTCGAGAGTCACCAGCATTCGCAACAAAAAGTTTGTCTAATAAAAAAATTTAATAAAAAAATATACTTTTCCAATTTGTTCATTCAATGTGCACTATACCTTAAAAGCAACTATTCTAATCAGCTAAAAACATTTCTAAAAATTCAAAAAATGTATTTAGGATATTTAGAGGTTGTTTTGTTTTTTTTTGTCTACATTTTTTTTTTTTAGAAATTCACTATATAATTCTCTAATTCTCTATCATCTAAAAGTTATAAATTAGAATTGCTACTACTCACCACTTTGAGAAAAAATTGAATATTAACACTACTAGGGCAACAACAGAAGTAGTTTTAGTGATTTGGTTGGGAGAAAAATTGGCAACTAGGAGAATTTGGTTGGGAGCAAAATTGGCAACTAGGAAAACTGAACTAAATTTATAATAAACTTATGTAAAAAAAAAAGAAAAATATATATATACAACAAACAATTCCATGATAGAATATTTTTAAAGCTAATACATCTTGAAAATCAGCAAGTGGATATGAAGGTTAGAACTGTTTGCCATGTGAGGCATCACCCCTATGGGCTATGATAATGTAGACCCAATGAAACAATATATAATTGCAGAAATTTAATCTCAAAGAAATTAAAAATTTGAGTTCAAAAACTATTCTTTTATAATTATGGTAACAACCACAAACAACAGTTGTATTTTTTATTTTTTATAGTATATCAAGCTTCACTTTTCAAGTATTAATTTTTAAAATAAACAAATATATTCAAATGTATGAACAAATATGATTTTATATCATTATTTGCAACATCAAAAAAGTTGAAAACTTTATAAATATTGGTTTTCTATACATTACTAATTAAAATTTAAGGTGCTAGTGAAAATGGAGTTAACTGCTTTTTAAGCTTTTAATACTAGTAGAAATAGGTTTCTGACATGGATAGGTCTTTGAATTTTGAAAATTAATATAGAAATAAAGAAATTTATGATTTTTTCCTAATAACAAAATGCTTTTTTTGCCAACATTGCATTATTTTTCAAAACTTAAATTTTAAGAATTTTTTTTTATTATTTACGCTCAATCTTGAAATATTTTTATGTTTTTGTGACATCTTCTAATTTTTAAATAGCACCTGCAAAAGATCATGAACAAAACAGAAAAGCTGTCTGCGTGTTGTGTTTGAAAAACAGCTAACAGAGAATTTAGTGACCTCAACAAAGAAAAAATCAATTTAGCTTTACAAACATTCATTAACTCCACCACAGGGAACACCCTTTTCAAGTATATCTTGGACCAGCTTCAAACAAACAAAGCTCTATGTTGGCTGCTAAAGATCTTGTTCAAGTGCAAGTTAATATAGGGCTCTCTAATTTGAAAATGAAAAAATTGGCATCTAAATTGAATAAGGTTTCAAACCAAATATTAGCCAGAACAAGGTTTCAAATCAAATATTAGCCAGAATGTCCTACTAAGATTATAAACATTGGTCAAGATTTTCTGATCATAACAATCTCTAATGTGCCTGCACAGAAAGCTGTTGTGTACTGCAAGAGCTTAAAAGAAATTCTTAAAAAAATATTTGAAAAAAGTTGGTCAAATTTTCTTCCAAGGTTGACTGTGTACACCCACAAATCTCTGCTAAAATATTGCCCAGTGCTGGTAAATTGATTGAAGGTCCTTCTGCTCCTTGTTAGACCACATGCGGCAAAGAAGACCTAACAAAAGCTGATGGGGCTGGAACGAAAAGTTCTGTCTCACCCTCCATATTGGTCAGACATCTGTCCAACAGATTATCATTTATTCAGAGATATATACAACTTTATGAAGAACAAAAAATTTCTTAATGAACTCCAGAAACAGGAGATTGATGGGTTTCTTA
The DNA here is from genome assembly GCF_058129835.1 of Hydra viridissima. NCBI lineage: Eukaryota > Metazoa > Cnidaria > Hydrozoa > Anthoathecata > Hydridae > Hydra > Hydra viridissima. Next base: position 12,312,153 of record NW_028324306.1, on the reverse strand, counting down.
CCTTCAATAACAGAGAATTTTGGGAGAGAGACATTGATTCCTTGAAAGATAGGTGGCAGAAGGTTATTGATTGAGAAGTTGATTACATTGACTAATAAAGCATTTTGTATTCTGAAATGTGGCACACTTTACATATGACTCATTTTCTTCCAACTGCTTTTGACAGAACTAATAAGTTAATTAAAAAATATTTCCTTTATTGACAACTTACCTTGAATAAAGAGAGCAACAACAGCGGTGCATCCTCCTTCAACACGATAATTATTTCTTTGTTCTTTTATTTCCTCATCCATGGATAGAAATGCATTTTCCAATGCACCAATAATTAGTTTTTCAGCATCAATTCTTGTTATAAGACCTGTTGTAAGATAACTCTTTTCAAACTCTTCACTTGAAAGCACAAGCATGTGAGAAACATGGATCAGTTCTTTTTTAACATGATAAAGCATTTTGTGATAAGCAAATAAAGCTGCCCCGGTACCTATAAAACAACAAGTAAGATTGGTTATACTACATTTTCCTGAAACAAAATATAAAAATAAAATACTGACTTTTGCTCTTAATTTGTTTTATTATGAGTATTGAAAGTTATAACATGAACTCTTGCTTAGCAGATTTAGTTTGTTTCTAATTCAGTTATCACTATTGAGGGTCTTTAGTAACATAAGTTTTAGAAAAAGCATTATTGGTTATAATGCTTTTTCTAAAACTTATGTTACTAAAGACCCTCAATAGTGATAACTGAATTCTCTAGTTTCATTACCACATATGAATTCTTATACAAAGAGTCAAATAAATTTTGCATAATATTTTGCAAGCCATAATTAGTTTGTTAGAATGGCCAGTTAACTGGTCTACAGCTTTTAACTAAGTTAAAATGTTCTTTTAATTCACTTTCATTTTTACTGTTTTTATTATGGGAAACCGTACGTATTATTGATAACTAAAGTATATAAAGACTTCTTACAGAATATTTTATACAATAATGACTTTTGCCTGATTTAAAACAAAAATGCACTTTTTTCTCTAATCATATATCACTAATTGTTAAAATAGGCATTTTGTATTGTGATAAAGTGTTTTAGTCAAGCTAAAAAAATTACAATCTCTTTACACATAAAACCTTGATTGAAAAAACATTACAAAACTGTTTGGAAATAATAACAAGAAAAGAGTATGGAAAATGTAATGAAATTTTAAAACTATATCTAACTTATAACAAGTTTCCCTTATTATATAAGTTTTCACAAAAAACCCCCATTTTTTTTAGTCATTTCTGGCTTTTATAAAAAATCAAAAACATTCCTGGTTTTTCAGTCTTGGTACTACTCTATATATATTTAAAAGTCAATGTTTTATATCTAAATCATACTTTATCAAAAGCAGTAAAAAGCTAAAGAATGAAAGAATTATTATATTCCATCATTTTTTATATTATTTATCTTTCTTTTTTTTTTAAAAAAAAAAAACACACACACACACAAACAAAAACAAATACAATAGACAATTGAAAATTTGCAGTTTTGGAAATTTTAAATAAATTCAATTTTTGAAAAAAATTCAATACTCTATTATTAGTTTTTTAACAGTGAATTTTTAAAATTATAATATTAACACTAACATATTTAATGTAATTAAAAATGCAGCTAAAACTGTAAGAAAACTAACCAGCATGTCCATCAAAAACACCAAACAAAACACAAGGTATCTTATACATATCAGCAGTCCAAGTTTCACATCGCTGATCAATTGGCACAGTCACAATAAAAGAATGAACGCAGCTCTGATCCTCATTTGTACTCATAGTTTTGCCAGCATTTATAACTTCTGCATACCCAGCATTCATAACTAATGGTTGCTTTGGATGTATTACTGGGCGAATTTCATGGTCAGCTGATGCAAGACTAGCTTCTTTATCTAGCTCAAGAAACTTGGGTCGATCATATTGGTATTTTATTGGTAAGTTATTACGATTATAAACTGGAAGACTTGCTTGCTGCTGTGGTTCAAGAAAATAGGTAAATGCTCTTGCAGTAAATTTCTTTAACGAATTAAATTGCATTTCCACTTTACTTATTTTGCAACCAACAGTTATTTAAGGAAGTTATTACATTTTACTGGATGACTTAAAACAAAACAAAAAAAGTTTTTATGATTTAGAATTTAATTTGAATAATTCGGCTCACTTTTTTTACAATTAGATATAACACTAACCCTTCCCCCTATTTTTACCTAATTAACTGAATAGCTTTTAATCTATACAATTAACCTATATTATGAAATTCAAATAATAAAAGTAGATAAATTGTGAGAAAATATAAATAAAAACATGAACGTTCTTTAGGTACTCATAAATAAATAGATCTGATTTAAAGTCTCATAAAATAGTTAAATTCTTAAACCTTGGTTTCTACGAACAATAAATATGATAGCCGGTGTTGTACAAATTTATTTCCCCCATAAATTTATTTCCGAGTCGCACGCCGATTGGCTTAAGAGGTCCGCCCGAAAACTTAAAAACACCCATATAAACTTAACAACAACACCCATAAATTTAATTCCGATATTGATTGAAAGTCTATAAATAAGTAAATTGGCATATTCTGATATATTATTTCTACATTTATTCTTAAACAATGCCTAAGATCAATGTTAAAACTCAAGAGTTATGTCTTGAAGAGATTAGGCAATACGTAAAAGGGAAAGTATGCAAACACTGTTTTGAACAGTGAAAAACGAGGGCTATGGTTAGCTGCAAAGAATTTTACAGGAATAGGCAAGTCAGTACTCATAACTTAATATTTGAGAACTTTCCATTCAATTTAAAATATTCAGTTTTAAGTTAAAGCTTTTAACATATGTTTGAATTATATTTAAAAAATGGTTAAATTTTCAGATGGACGTTTGTACTATAATAGAGATGAATCTCTACGACTTGTCTTATATAGTCAAGAAGAAAGAAGGAGGGTTCTCAAAGAATGCCATAATGATGCTGGTGGGGCACATCAAGGAATAGTAAGAACAAAAATTAAAATTAAAGCTTTATACTATTGGATGTCAATTACATCTGATGTGGAAGCATGGGTTAAGTACATGTTTATTACTTGTTTTTTACGTAGGTTACCTGTTTATTTTCCTAATAATATCAAGAAAATAAACATGTAACCTACATTAATAATATACACTTTAAGTTGTATAAATTATATTTTTCTAATTAAATAATAGATAGTCTATATTATAGATCAAGACATGTAAACAATCCCACTGAGAAAAATGAGCTCTTCAAAGAGCTCTTTTTATAGCAATTACTGTTAAAAGAGCTCTTTGAAGAGTTAATTTTTCTCAGTGGGATGTCAGTCATTTGAAAAAATAAAAACAATTGCACCACAACTACACCCAATTCAGGTTTCTGAAAGATGGGCAGTTTTAGGACTTGATCTAATTGGTCCATTTACAGAAACATTAACCGGCAATAAATATGTTTTAACAATAACAGATTTATTTACAAAATGGATTGTTGCTAGGGCATTGCCTGAAAAATCTGCTGTTGCTTTAGCTACTGTTTTGGTTAACACTTTTCATATGTATGGTCCACCAAAAAAAGTAATCACTGATCAAGGAAGAGAATTTGTAAATAAGCTAAATGCTAAAAGGTTTTCTAAAACTTTCATCTTCTTTGTGGTAGTTAAATTTTTTTATTAATTATTTTTAATTTTTTTGTTATACAGCTTAATCATAAAATTTTTCAATTAATGGGTATTAAACATTCTGTGACATCAGCATACCATCCTCAAAGTAATGGTCAAGATGAACGCATAATTCAAACTTTTAAGCGTGCTTTAAGCAAGTATACTAATAATGAGATGAATGACTGGGATAGGTTTGATAGTCTTTATAATTTTAACTCATTTTCTCTAAAATGTACAATTTCGTTTATTATTATTTTCTTTTTTGATGATTTATATTAGTTACACATCTGCAATTGCTGATGGACTGAACATATCATGCCAGAAATCTACAAAGATGACTCCATTTTATCTTATGTATTTAAGACACCCTCCAGGTATTGAAGTGATGAATGTTCAGAATGAGACTGATGATAGTTTAACTAGTAGTTTTTCTGAAAAAATATATGACTTTGCAGTAGAAAAGGTAGTTAATGATTGTAGAGACAAAAGTTAGAGAAAATATAAAAGTTGCTCAAGAAAAACAGTGCAAGCAACACATGAAAAAAGTTTCAAAAAAAGGTGTAAAGACGTTTACATTTATAGCTAATTATCAAGTGATGAAGTTAAATGCAAGAAAGCGTGGTCACAAAGGTGAGCCCTTATCTAAGGAGTGGTTGGGACCATAAATTCTTACTGCTTTAAATGTGAAAGGTCAATTGACTTTAAAAAACCTTAAGGGTGAAATTTTAAAGACAAAAGTAAACGTTTCTCAGCTTAAACCTTATTATCCGTGTCAAGGCATAGAAACTAATATTCAACTCATTTAGATTTGTTAAAAGCAACTCATTTAGATTTGTCATTTAGTTGTTACCCAGAAACAAATGTTGTCCAAAAGACTAGATCTAGTCAAACAATCTCATTACAAAATCAGTCAGATATTAGAAACATTGACCATATTCATTCTTATTCGCCAAAAAATAGCAGTTAGTTTATCTGTGTTTGAGAGTATTTTGAATCAAAATATGTTAACAGATATTGAAATTAATGCTTCTCAAGCAATATTAAGAAATCAATTTCCTGCTATTCAAGGTATGCAAGACACTTTATTAGGAACACATCTTATGTTCAGCAAACAGTCACAGGAGATGCTACAAATTTTGCATGACGGATCCCTTCACTAGCTATTGGTTAGCACACATGGTTGCAGTGATGGAGTTATTAAAATTTATGACTCAATGAAGAAACAAATGCCAACTTTGCATGTACAAAACCAAATTGCTTGAACTATATCGTCTTCTAAAAATACAGTTATGTGTCTATACCAACCATGTCAGCAACAAATTGGAGGAATTGACTGTGGTTTGTTTGCAATTACATTTGTAGTAGATATTTGTATGGGACAAAATGTTGCATCCATTTCGTAAAATCAATCTGCGATGCGCCAGCATTTGCACAGTTGCTTTAAAGCAAAGTATTTTACATCATTTCCAAGGTCATATTTGGAAAAGACAGTTCATAAATGTGAAAGTAGTTCTGCAATTTTTAATGTTTGTTAATTTGGATTGTCTGATAATATGTAGATTGTTGTGTAGATTGTCTAATAAAAGATTATAAGTTCAGTATAGATTAAAAAGTTATGCAGTTTAATAGCTGTAAAAATTATTTTCATGTTTCTTGTAAATCAGTGGCAGATGCTTAAAAAATTAGCGCATGGAAATGTCTGTTTTGTATTATTTGATAATTAACTTTTAATATAGCTTCAGATTATTTTAGTTTTCTACTAATTAGATAAGATGCTAAAGTTAAGTAATTTTAATAAATCAGTGTAACCTGAACATATGGCACCTGCCATCCCCTAATACCTAGTCCATGAATGGATCTATACTTTTTCATTATCATTTTTATATATCATATTTATTTTATTTCAGGTATTAATGTGAGGATTTGTCAAATCAAACATTAAGGGATCGACTTATATTAATGTTTTAATGGTAAAATGTGTTATGCATCAGGAATTAAGTTATTTTGATTTATTTTTACCATAGGGCATACCAAATATATTTTATTTTGTTTATTATTGTAAGATTTTATCAGAGCATGCTGAAAGTTAGACTTTTGGTTCTGTGGATATTGATGCCTTCAGAAGACAAGATTAAACCTGTTTGAAGAATCTACATTTTCTATCTATGATGTCAATGCTGTATGGTAAATACAAAAGATGCGTCTTGTTTGGATTAGGCAGCACAATCATCACGAAAAAGGCTTTTTTCATAGCCACAATTCTGTTAAAAACATTATTAAGCATATGGGAAAAAAAGTGTTAGTGAAAAATTTTAGTGAAAAATTTTAGTGAAATATTTCAATTTACCTTTTGTACTAAAACTTTTTCAGTTACCTGCTGGATTAGCATATTCGATGACAATGAGAGTCAAGAGATATGTTTGATAGGGTTTATATCCTGTAACACGTATAAGAAGAAGACAATTTTTTCGTTCTTCAAAGTTAATATATGAACATTGATTTATATTTATGGCAGGTGATTGAAGTAAATTACTTGATTCATATTTCATGAATCAGGCATCAGACCTAGAAGATTTTAATGACACGCCCGTTTAATACTTTTTGTTCTATTTTTTTAGATGGGTAGAAAAGGCAACAGTGAAAAAGAAATTCATACTGTCAGTTTTGTAGATTTTGTAATGTAAAATATGTTTTGTTACTTTAAGTTTTTTGGCAAAAAGCTCTTGTATTATAATTCTGTATTCACTTACGTCACTTATGTTTTTTGAACGTTAAAGTCACAAAAAGCTCAAGAATATTTGTGATTACTAAATTAAACGCTCAAAGCATAACAAACATCTTTTGAACGTTTAAAAGAAATTCTGAACGTCTTTTGAACGTTCAAAGACGTACTTTCGGGACCAAATGTCAGCTTGGATATTAGAATCAACTTTATACGCATATGGAACTTAATCGCCCAAAGAGGATATCGTTGAGCGTCTTTACTTGCATGCGTTTAGAACGCGTCCAAAACGTTAGTTACACGTTTTTTTGTACGTTCCCGTGCTGGCTAGGTTGTAATACTAGCCTTTTTGTCGATCTGGTCATATGATAATACATTTTAGATTTATTTAAAGTGTTTTTGATTTTTTTACTAATAATCCATGTAAAAGGTTGCTCACAGCTGCTAAAGTTAATATTATGAGAATATTTCAAAGGCACGGTTAAAAGTATTCAGACGCTCGGACTAAGTAATTCCAATAGGACCCCTTTTGGCAGTATTAGTATAATAAATTTAAGAAAATATAGAAAAAACTAAAATACCAGTAAAAAAGTAAACTAAATCAGCCCCAAAAATCTATGGGCTCAGGTATTTTGCGCTCCCCCTCTAGATCTCCTTATATATTTGAGTGACTAGTTTACTACTGAGTTAAAAAATTTTGCTATAAAATTACCTTCTTTACCTCGCAAATAAATGAAAAAATAATTTTTTTTTTCTTTTTTTTTCTGCAAATTTTTTCCCACTACGGAAATAAATTTATATCGGGAAACAATTTTATGCGCAAGCCGCATAATTTTATTTCCTTAGTAACTGAAACTTGCGCCACGGAAATAAATTTATGGGGGAAATTAATTTATACGACACCGGGTTAATAATAAGAGTTGTCATGTGGCTTTATCACGTTGTTTTTTTCCGCAAGTCGGTTGGGTACAACAAAAATCCCGTATTTTAATTTTAAAATTTCCGTTCTTGTTACTTTAGATAGGTATTTACATTTCTGAGCTAATAGAAACCGGGGTTTGATTTTCAAATGAAAACAACCTGTTAATGTTACTGAAATAGATTTAAAATGGGATACGTTGCTGGACTTCTCGCGCTTTGGTTTAGCAACGGCCAAAACATCAAAAAATCAATCTGAATAAAAGCTATTTTTTATATTGAAATTTTAAGTAACATTTAAGCACTACAAAAAAATATTTTTTAAAAGAAAACCCTTTTTCATCCTCTATAGAACTTTATACTTACTATGCGATGTACACGATAATCTTGCTGAACGACACCTGCAATGCCTCTGAAAAATAGTCGTCTTCGGCTAGCAGCTACAGACAACCACTAGTATTGTATTGAGAGTAGACATCATCATGTTTACAGGTCAATCAAATCCAAGCATTGCCCTATAGTTATTTGAAAGAGAAAGAAAAGAAAATTGATGACTGAAGATTCATCAATGAAGATTATTTCTTCATTTATGGAGATGAAACTGCGCTTGTTTGATCGCCGCCGGATAGAGTTTGATCAAAAACTAATAGAAATACTCACCTGTGCCAACTTACCCTTCAACTTTGTGGAGAATGAAGAGTTATGAAAATGGGCCTAAAAGTATCTACCAAAGTTCGTTATCAAGAGCGCAATAACTTTTTCCATGAGTAAACTTTCTCTTTTCTACAATAAGGTGAACAAATCTTAGGGATCCAGGCAAGAGGCTGATCTTCCAGAATGAGATGATGTAGCATTCAAAACAGACATGTGGTCCAGTTGTAACAAAAACTCATACATCTTAACAACCTTGCACTACGTTGTTAAGAATTTCAATCAGAAAAATGTTGTTGTGGATTGTGCTCTTTTTAAGAGAAGCCACACAAGTGCTACAATCTCAAAAGAGTTTAACAAATCATTGAAGAGAATCAACGATTGGTGAACATCAAAGCAGCAATGCCATATTCCTTTCAGATTACCAATAGTCAAATCTGCATTTATCATCAGCTCAATCAAATTGTGTCCGAAGCGGTAGAGTCTAAAAAAGCAACGTAAGCCCTAGAGTCATCCAAAATTTTTTTGACGCATGTCCACAACAGTCTAAAATCACCGCTGCAGAGAAATAAGTGTTTCAAATGTAAAACCAATCACCTCTGTTGTAACAAGATAGAACTCAAATGTCTTGATGGTAAAGTCCATACTTCATTTCCGAGTTGTTCATGAAGCCATTAAGAGAAAAAGATCCGAACTGATGCAGAATTTCTATATCAGGCAATTTTGAAACGATATCTCTCATGTTGCCGGCATTAAAAGAAACCAAAAATGCTCCAGAAATTCCTGTTCCAAAGGTGGTTTCTTAGTTGTACAAACTCTCTGCAACGTCAACGTCAATGTACAAACGTCTTGAGTTAAGTAACATTTTTTACTCTCTTATAATCAGCTATTCAGTAATTAATCCGTTTTAAAAAAAGCTACATATCTTTAGCTTCTGTATTAACATGGTAATCATACTTTTGGTATTTTTTAGGTTTTCTGGTAAGGCCAATTTTCTCAGGGATTCAAAGTCAAAAATTAGGCTGGAAGTAGAGACTTTCTTCTCAAGTGAAAGACCACTTGGATCCATCAAAGTGGGCTATCTTCACATACGACATCTCATTAGTTTTAAGAAAGTTTTTGTCTTACCTAGATATTCAAGGAAATTCTATCTTTGTTGACAAATAATCGTGTATTTCTAAAATAAAAATATAAAAAAACAAGTTACGCTAATAAATTTTAAAAATCAAATGTACAGTATGTCCTGCACGACAATAAAAAATAAATAAAGGTAGGTAATTTACAACACGGATTTGGACGCTTGTCATGCAATTAGTCAACTAGCACAATGAACTCTGGGGCTACTCTGGGCTTAATCCTACGACTACGCAGGTCAAAAATCACGGCTTCAAATCATCTTACGACGCATAGTGACTCAGATTAAGTTAAAAACGATCTAATTTCCGATAAACTGATTTTAATTTTTCTTTTTAAAGTGAAAATTTTAATACAACTTTAAATATTAGCCTAAAAAAATTGCACCTTCAGTTTTGATATAGAGATACCGTTAAACTATAAGCAAATAAAGCCCCTGAGTAATTGCTGCAACCTCCTGTTCCTTGTGGAGTTAAAGTAGATTCATCCGTATTTTTAACGCAATACCCGCCCCTTCTTTTTCGTTTTAAAAATAGTTTTCCGATGTAAAGGTAAAAATTGTTGCTAGCTAAAGAGTAGGGTCGTTTCCACACTTACCGTGAATCGACACTTATCATAGGTTTTCAAAATTCAACAGAAATTTTGCGACGAGTAGTTATTTGTCTTTTATATTTTTATTTTATGTATAAACAACATGACCATTCACTTTCATTTGAATACAAAGAAACCGTGATACATTGTTACTTTTATGAATATATTACGTCCGCACATAAAAATACTTTTTTTTTTAAGTAAGAGCAATTAGAAGGTTTTCAAGCAAGTATAACAAATTTGAATCGATTGCATAAAAATTTATTTCTAAATTGAAATTATTTAAGTATATAAAACATGAATAATTTTTAATATTAACAAAACTGCTTATCATTGTAGTAGTTTTTAAATGTAGGATAAGTATGAACTAAAAATATATGATTCTATACTTATCGTATACCCAATAAATGATCCATTTATGCCTTTTTACCGTAAAAATAAAATTGAATATTGTATACAAACGACATGAAAAAAAAAAAAAAAAAAAAAAAAAAATAACACGAAAACTGGTAGCAAAAAACAAAGACCTCTGTAAACAAATGGTCAATTACGCGAAGCTCTTAATACTGTTAAAAAAAGTTTGTGTCGCAGCAAGCAGGACGTTTGGAAATTTTTTCTATCGAACTTAGCGAATTTTGTTCTAAAAATAGAATAGCTTTGCAGCTAGATTGAGTGGCAGCAAGATATACCTTGCTTTGTTCCCAAATGCAAGGTATATCTTGCTGCCACTCAATCTAGCTGTTTTTAGGCTAATTAAAGTGAAATGGAAATCTTTTTACTGACAATAGCGCATTGACCATAAAAGACAGAAAATAAACAACGAAAATGGACGAGTAGCTTAAGTTCATTCATAATCGATACTTCAAAGGCAAATAATATCATAAGTGGTTTTAAAAGAATATGAGTTTTTCCATTTGATACTAATAGCGTTGATTACACAAAAATTGTTCAAAGATTAGCTGTGCTGATTGCAATTGACGCTGCAACTACTTACTTAGAGCAGAAACTTTCAAATGTGACTTTATCAGCTTCTTCTCGCGTAATCTTTATTGAATCGTGCATTAATCCAAGTATTTTAGAGCAGTTCACAAAAGCTGACAATCACTTAGGTAGAAAAGGTGATCTTGAATACCTGCAGCTATATCATTTTTGAAAAAAAAGTCCTATCTAAGTAAAAGCATAATTTTATCTGATGACGAACAACAGAAAAATGTAAATGAATCACCAAGCTGTAATGTAGAAAATGTGCAAATTATAGCCGATGTAGAAATGTTGATTATAATATTACAGCGATTATAATATTACAGTGGTAACAGAACCAAAAACTGCTTGTTTTAGTTTTAAAAACAGCAACGGAAATTGTACATCCAATTGAAAACGTTTTAAAACGACCAAAACAACCAGTCCAAGTGCAAAATAGAACGTTTACCTTCGGCTGTAACGTCTAAAACAGCAAATTCAAAACAGAAATTTTACAAATGCATAAAACTCTTCTTTTGACACTATGAGTACATTATAAATCAGACACAAAAGCAGATTTTAAAATATACGATAAATTTCAACACTATATACAATAAGTATGAAACACATACGGTAAGACTAGAGAACTGTGTTTCGTAAGTTTGATCAAAATTAGTACATAAATGATTTAGGTTTTAGGGTGAGAATAATTTTTAACAAACTCTTACCCAGTGGGCATTTGGATGTTCAACGACTTCTAATTGAACCTTGGACACCTATTTAGGATGTCTAATGGGCGTCCAGTAGACGTCCGAATGAAACACCTTTCGTCCGTCCACATTAGACGTCCACGGAAGTCATTTTTAGACACTTTTCGGAGGAATTACGACGTCTGATGGATGTCCAAATTAAACTTATGGTCGTTATATTCGAGCATTAATTACACTAAAATCTAGGAATAATTACTTTTTTGAAGTTAAAAATATATTTACTAGTTAAAATACAGATTAGATAATATAAATGCTAAAATTGGTCGTTTTAATTTGTCGTTTTATAACAAAAAAAAAAAAAACGTTTTATAACAAAAAAAAAAAAAGAACTTTTACGTATATTATTAATTTCTTCCTTTTGCAAATTAGGCATTGGTCGTTTTAACAAGTCGCCAACGAGTGTCTCGATATTTCCTATGTCAAAACCATCTTTTTCTGAAATAAGCGCTTCTAAAACAAGCAAAATATAGAACTATTTTTTTTATTTAAATATTTATATTTAACTAAATATATACTTAAATTTTGTTACGCTTTTTTTGTTTTCCCTTTATCCCGTTTTTCCGTTTTCCCTTTATCTCATTTTTACTAAAACAGCTTCACAAAGGTTGTGTCCTTATGCTGTCTAACACATTTTTAACTATTCTACGTGGCGTTGAACCACCAACATTTAATCTGTAATTTAGAGAAAATAAAAAATTTAGCTAAAAAAAATTCCGTAAGAAAAAGTGAAGCAAGTTTTTAAAGTCGGTAGCCGCTTTATTGAAACTGACAATAATTCATTTTTATTTTGCTTTGTTTTTATCATTACGTAATTTCTGGCTGGCTAAACAAACGTGGTTGTAAAAAAATTTGCTTTACTGTGGAAGCGTGAGTTAGATATTTAGTTAATATATATCATTACCTAGGACACGCTGTTAAACTCAATAACAAAGAAAAACAATAGGCCGGGTGAATAAAAATGAGCTATTGCTTTTATTCAGTAACTGGTCAGCTTTACGTGAATAAAAACTTCAAGAACATTAGTTAAGTTTTTGTTCACGTAAATTTGAGCAATTACTGAGTAAATTGCTTACTTAACGCGAATAAAAATATGAGGAAAACTTCTGAAGTTTTTATTCACTTAAAGCTGACCATTTACTGAGTAAAAGCAATTGCTCATTTTTATTCACCCGGCCTAATGGCGTTCAATAAAATAGTTCACACAAGCGTGTGCTAAAAAAAATGTCCAAAAAATTTTATTTGGATATCAATAGACGACCGAATTAAAAATCAAGAAGAAATTCGACTAATTTAGACCTCCATGGGCGTCTAATAGGTCTTAGAAGCACGGACCAAATATGTTCCTCTTTGGACATCCAAGGGCATGAAATGCCCTCTGAGAAAATAAGTTACGCAATTAATCGCGAGGTTAGAATTATTTTGTTCTATCTCCATACTTAAAAGTAGGGAGAAAATGAGTTATTAATTTTAGTTAGTAATAATAACTTTAAAAATACGTATTATTTTATAATTTTTTTTTCTAAATAATTTGCTTAAACATAAATTATTTAAAGCATAAGTTATTATTTCTTTAAAAATAAAAACTAAAACTTAAATAATTTTTACTTTTAGAAAAAATCAAAAACTTTCTCCCAACATTTAAACTTGGAAATAGAACAAAATAATTCTAACCTCGCGTAATGCTAATTACGTTTAGAAATAGTTTTCTCAAAAAAAATGTTTTCTCGAATTTGAATTATTGTTACGAATAGTATTAGTATCAGTTCCATTATTTGTATTGCACAAAATTAAACCATATGGTCAATATGCAGTTTCCAACCACCTTCGTAATTTAAAACTTAAAATCTTTAAATTAAAATCTTTTTCATATTTCATAAAGTCTGAAACTACTCTTTGACGCTCATCTTGTATAAGAGAACAAGTGACTTTCTTATTGTCACTTTTTACACACTCTGAAACATATTATTTCAACTTTACTTATTCATCTATTCTACAGTTTTTCTCTTTCATCAGAATCTACAAGTGCATATTTTAGAGATACATCGATATTTCTGGATTTTTATGGTATTTAAACATTTTATTATCATTGATGATGACTCTTCTTGCCTGTTGAATACTGCAGTAATTTAAAAATTAAAATTAGTTTTAGTAACAAGAAAAGAATAATGGGGGGGGGGGGGGGTGTATATTTAGTGGTTTTGTAGGTTGCATCCAACAAGATTGTGTTTTTCCATATCAATTGTAAAACATTTTTTAAAAAAACTAAGTTAAAAAAAATCTAGCTAAAAAAAATCTAGCTGAAAAAAATAAAAAAACTGTCTTCTTTTTTTTGCTCGATTGTGATTGATGCATTTAAGCATACAATTATTAATAATTAAGTTCTAATGAAAATGGCATTGTCTAACCGCAAGCTTTTTTTCGCGTTTTTAAAACAATTTCTTTTTTAAATCTCAATCTGTCAATTTACAAAACTCTGCTATTGGTTTTACACCATTTCATAGTGCACCGAAATCGGTTTTTTTAAGACTAAAACTCCAAACCACTTTATTTCTAAAAATTTCTGGATGAAATATTTATCAAATACTTTTGATAACATTTGGAGTCAAACCCATCGTAATGGTTGGGTTAATGGATATTTCGCCCTGGGCCTCCCAATAGTTAAGAGTCTACCAGATGGAGTTATAAAAAAAGAATTTCAATTTTTTTTCAAGCAAAACTTTTGTAGCTTACTTTATATCTTTTGTAAATTTGTAAATACATAATCTTTTTTAAATAGGATAAAACGTTAAGCGGTTTCATATTGAATGGTGTTTTTTTAATTTATAATTCTTTTTCTCTCAGTAACTTGAACCTCGACATTCTCTCAATGTTCCTGTTAGAAATCATTTTTCACAAAAAAAAAATAAAACATTTGCAGTTTACAACACCTCATACCACCCTAATTCATAGCCATATTTTCAAAAATATATTACATATACTTACGAATTTATCAAAATAGTGTAACAGCCTTAAGATGAATATCTAAGTTCAGGAAAAGTCTGAAAAACCTAACTTCAGAGTAACATTGTATATTTGAGGGTTTGCTATTCAAAAAACCAATTAAGTAAACATTTTTTTGGATTAGTTGTTCACAACCCCCTACCATTTGATGAAATATAGATAAGTCAACTGTAGTTATGAACTACAACTACAAATATTTTGAAGACATTTGCATAAATTTTATTTGCATTCAAAATTATTAAATGCCAACGACCGGTTAAGAAACATTATAATTCGAGATGTCAAAGTAAATCCAAAGATTTTAGCGACATAAGCTCTTCGAAATGTTGTAAAAACAAGTGATCGGTATTGCCGAAATGAGCTGAATAAACCCTTGGTTTATAAGAAATTGTTTTGGAATATAGCAATTTGATCTGATCTGTGTTTTTGTTTTACTTAAAGTTGAAATGAAAAATGTTTTTTTGAATATTTTGTATTTAAATTTAAAACATATTTTTACTGCTGGTGATCTTTATTTCTTTATATTTATTTTTATAGCTTTTAATACCGGAGATCCCAAGTAGATTGGAACAAGTGGATTGGAACAAAAAGATTGGAACAAGCTACAAGAAAGTTATGGAAAGTTCTTAAAGCATCGTGAAACTGCAGCTCTTTCAGATTATTGTGCAAAAGTACTTCAAATATGTATTTATTTTCTAAAACTTTTACTACAGGTGCAGTTACTAATAAACTTACTGCCAACAGGATTCTTGTCTTGATTTCACAAACCTTCTTTCTTAGATTACATAATATTTTACCAACTTATTCAACTCCCGCTACAAGCGTAGGTAACACCCCTCTATCTCTATTTCTACCAGAATTGTAAATATTCATCATCTTAAACTGAAGTGTTGAGTATCATACTGCTGTGAATATCTTTTTGTAGATATAAAAACTTACATAACGATATGTTACGGTTTCAAATTCTTGCTGTTAAAAAAAGAGCGCTGAAACGCAAGTAAAAAGTATGAGAAGAAAATTTTCCTACCGTTTTACGGAAAAATTGGAAAGTTTTCATGAAAAACGTGAAAAGCCACCTTTGAATGACAGAACGATAAATACAGAAATTTAACTGCATTTGACGATTCGCATTTTCTATTAGTTTTCTCTAAACTCAACTCTACACTGCAATAAATTTTTTAGCTCTATCCGCTATGATATTAAGGCGGTTTTTATGGTATCTGGAAACGAGATAAACAGCTAACCTTGTACAACCGCGCTCATAACTTTATTGCCTGTAATATTATCGGTAAAGAATGCTGAAAATTATATTGTGAAATTCGAAAAAATGATGGTTTTTTTAGGTTATTGGAATGTAGGGTAATAGTTTATTGTAAGTGATCTGTAGAAACATAGTTTTAGAACATTGTTTAAATTTTCATGCATGTTGAAGAATTGTAGGCTTTATTTAGATCCTTTTAAAAATCTAGGACCTTATTTGTGTTACTGGCCGATGAACAATGTTCCAACAAAACCCTTCTCTCTAGCAAATAACAGTTTTACTGCTTCATTCAATACGAATCGTCAAATGCAGTTTAACTTCTGGATTTATTTTTCTGACATTTAAAGATGGCTTTCCGTCGATATTGCAATAAGTGAAGTTAAATGCACCGGATAATGCTTTTTTAATAAAGTATCTAGAAACAAAATTGAAAAAGGTTTTAATGGGATACAGTGCTACACTAGAGAATAATTCTATTGGAGACAAAGTTAAATAATTTGCTGAACAGATTATGCGACACAAGTATGTATAACAATGGTTTTTTATCAAACAAAAATGCGTTTCACGTTTGTACAGAATAGAAAATTGAGATTTTACATTTCTGACATCTTTCCCTGTAAATTAAGGATTAAAATTGTATAAGGGAATAATTTTTCGTCTCGATTAATTGCCCTTTCAAAAATTAAGAAAAACTGAAAGTAATTGTTGAAACAACTTCATTTGTTAAATAATGAGTGAATAACATTTTGTTTTGATTTCTTAAACTTTTTTAAAAGGACGAGTGAAAAAAAAGTCTTTTGAAAATCTTTACATTTTTGCGAACCTTAAAAAGCTTCTAAAATATGACAAAAATAACTTAAAAAAATAGAGCCAAGTAAGTTAGAAACGGAGAGCAGTACTAAAGTAGGTGTATGGTTTAGTCACA
>NW_028324306.1:11070532-11088032 GCF_058129835.1 Hydra viridissima | reverse complement strand
ACTTTGTGGAAGACGGGACTTTTTTTAATTTGCAGAAAATGGAAACCTTTTTTTTTCAATCTTTTTTTTCGCGAAACTTGTTGATTGCAATGAATTTAAAATACATAAATTTGAACTTGAAACATTAAAATTATTCACGTTGTAATGATTCTTTTATGATTTTTTTTTCTTTATTTTTTTTTTCCTTATCACAAAAACCACAATAGCAAAAGTTCATAAAATATACTGCAGGAGGGGTGACGACTTAAAAGCTCTTCCTCTCCTTACAACTATCCCTGGGCTCTAGAGGCCCACCAGAGTATGTTGCCTTTTTAACAGGTCTGATAGAACTTGAGACGTTTTTAACTGTACCAAATGGCAGTTAAGTAAAAGTATGAATTCACTATTAATGTTTATTTTTCTTTGCCTTCAAATAGTTCTTCGTAACGTCTCACGTATATTTTATGCGGTTCAAATAAACAGAACGATTGAACGATTAAAGCTTTCGATATATTATACGATATAGCTTTCAATATATTAGATAGTAAAATTCCAACAAAATTTTAGGATTGCTCCGACTCCCCAGTCTAAAGGCTTTAACTTTAACTATTTACTTAAAGCTAAAAGCTGTAACTTTAATTTTAATCCTACGGCCTATCATTATATTTTATCATTTCTTAGATTTTAAAAGATTTAAGTAAAAAAAAGTTAAATGTAATAATTTCCCACTCTTAACGTATGTTAATTGAGTCCCATAGTTAATTTTTTATTTTTGATAGAAAGTATTAAAGTGTTTTCCTAAAAAAACTTATGTAAAGTCTGCTGTTTTTAGAAAATATGTATTTGTTTTGAAGTAAAAAAATGTTTTCCTATAGAATATAGTTTTCTAGGGAATAACAGTTCACGGTATTGATTGGAAAATTCAGGAAATGTTTCCAGAATGGCTAGGCACCAGTAGTGTAGCAGCTACACATCTAGCGCTAAGACATTACTAAACTGTAGCCAGATGTGGCCAAACATTTTGGATAAAATTTAAGTAACAAAACTTAATGATTTTTAAATAGTTTTTACACCCCATTTCTGGCATTTGTGTCCCACATCTGGCTATGCCACTGCTATGCATTCTAGGCATGGTAACATCCAACCTTTTATATTATAAATTATGAAAAACCGTTTTTAAAACGAAGTAAATGAATTTTTTTATAGTTAATACAAAGTATCCTTATTTAAAATTAAAGTAAATTTCAGACTTCACAAAATTTTAAATACTTTGTGAAAATTTTAATATATACTGTGTTCTTAAGAACATTAGCTTTGTTATGTTATGCAGTGTAATTGTATTGATATAGTTTTTAATTTAGTAAAGAATAGCTTTTAAATTATGACAAACATTTAGCAAAATGCTTTTCCTCATAAGAAACACCTATAAAGTTGATAAAGTAATTGATGAACTTCTTCCTAAAATTTTTGATAAAAGAACATTATGCAGTGTCATATTAGTATTTTATTTTTTACGTTACAATAAGCATTTTAATACTCTTTTCACACAGTCATGTCATTGTCAAAAGATATTTCTTATCAGAGTTTGTATTGGTGTCTTGGCTCAAGTATTGTATCAGGATTATTTTATTATGGCTATCATCGTAGAAGCAGTTTCATTAATATTTTAAAGGTATTTAAGCATTTTTAAAAATAAAATGTAGAAGTTTTGTGAACATATTGATTTTAATTAAGTATGAGGAACTTTAGTCATTAAGTGAGTTATATATATATATATATATATATATATATATATATATATATATATATATATATATATAGGCACATATTATTTATTCTTTTGGTATGTATATAGATCAGTTGAATTTAATATAACAGAGCTTGGCTCTTTTATATGATATTTAGCTTGTCGCATACTTACAACCATTAAAAAACACCTCTGTATATTATGTATATATTTTTTCACCATTAATAATATCTAGAATTGAGAACCTAAGTTGGATTCTAGCAGTCTTTGTTAAACTTTTTATGTTTTTAATTGAGACAAAGTTTTATCGAATTGAAAAATTGTTTTACATATCATTCCAAAATTGTAAATACCCATAAAATAAGTTTTGTCTTTTGCTTTTTAGTAACACTACATGTGGTTTTTAGAATGTTAAGGTCTTCCAAATTAACAAGGATTTGATAGAAGAGTTGCAGAATTCAAGCGATCAAACTCTTTCATATGCTGCTGTAATTGGTGTAGTAGAGCCTGAAGATAAAACTATTCATGGTTGTTATAACCCTGGTATGAATGGTGTTGTACAAAACATCTTTGTTAAAGAACACAAGACAGAATGGAATTCTTATTCTAAGCAATGGTAATTGATGTATGTGTGTATAAATAAAGTTTTTCTTTATTTGAAATGTGTATACATTTGTAATGTGTATGCTTAAAATTTAGGACTGATAAAGTTCGTATATTGTCAACAAAACATCATGCTGAGCCATTTTACTTGGTCGATAAGACAGATGTTAAAGTCTATGTATGTGATGTACAAAAAGCTGAAAACCTGAAACTTTCTTCCATCTATGATGCTTATGAACCAAGTCCTACCTCTATCACTCAAGGAGTTATTGACTTTGTCTCTGGTGATCGAGTAAGAGGCATACAAACTGTTGAAGAGATGCTTCTTGTTGGAACAAAACTTGTTGGGATTGGGCAAATTGTATTAGTTAATGATAAGCATGTATCACTTAAATATCCTTCAAAAACTGGTTTAAGATACATTTTGTCTACTGACTCTATTAGTGATCTAATTGAGACAGAAAAGTATACTGGAAATATCTATAAGGGTTTTTCTATATTTTTTGCTGTTATTGGTGGTGCTTTCATGTCATATTGGTTATATAAATGGTACAAATTATACAAAAAGGAGAGTAGTTATCAAACATTAATGGCTGAAAATACCAGTGAAAATGTTTGCTCAGTGTGTTTGGATCAGCCACGTTGCATTGTAATTTTACCTTGTGGTCATGTTTGTACTTGTAGGTCCTGTACTGAACAATTGTCATTCTGTCCAATTTGTCGAATGACTATAGAAAGATATTTACCAATTTTTAATAGCTAGACTATGTAACTTTTAAAGTGTTTTTTCATAATTTGCTTTCAGTAATAGTTTTGTAAAAAAACTTAACTAATGTTATTTTATTTTTTTATTACAGCTGTTGAGGTTTTAGAGATGTCATACCGTAGTGCAAATAATTTTTTGAAAAAAAAATCTATCAAAAACAGCTTGCATTTTTGAAACCATGTACAGGTTATAACCTAGATTTTGAAAATATTCTGTTGACGTTCAAAAAAATTAAATAGTTTTAAATAGGCGGGTCCAGGAATTTTGGTGTTCAAGGTGGGTAACTTCAAGAGATGGTGCAAACTTTAAATTTTTTTGTATTCATACTGGTGTCAAATAAGAATGGTTTACAAAATTTTACATACTTTAGCTTCAATTGAAATGTGTATACATTTGTAATGTGTATGCTTAAAATTTAGGCCTGATAAAGTTTGTATATTGTCAACAAAACATCATGCTGAGCCATTTTACTTGGTCGATAAGACAGATGTTAAAGGTATTTATGTGATTTACTAAAAGCTGAAAACCTGAAACTTTCTTCCATCTATAATACTTATGAACCAAGTCCTAACTCCATCACTCAAGGAGTTATTGACTTTGTTTCTGTTGATCGAGTAAGAGGCATACAAACTGTTGAAGAGATGCTTCTTGTTGGAACAAAACTTGTTGGGATTGGGCAAATTGTATTATTTAACTATAAGCACGTATCATTTAAACATCTAGGTGACTGGAATCTGGAACAATATTAACCTGAAAGTTTCCACTGTCCCAAAATGTTGATGGAACAAAAAAAGAAATTAAATTTTTGTATCTTAAACTAGATTGTATTTCATTAAAAAATCTTTTCATCGTTTAAAAATTACAATCTTATAAAGTTTACCAGTTAATTTGGACCTACGGATCTAGTTTTGGGCTAAATACAAGATAAAACGTTATGGCAAATAACGTTTACTTTACAGATTTAACTAATACAATTTACGATATAACGTAATTAATATAACATACATTTCTCTGCTATATTAAATATGTCACAAGTAAATTTTGTGGTATACCTTTAGAATATTTATTACCATTATAAGCTTTTTTTTACCTAACGCAGAAGTTAAAATTACATTTAACAAATGGTTTAGTATTGTTATGTAATGTATTGTTCAGACTGTTTCAAAATGCAGGACTATAAAAAATGTCACAAAATTATTAGAGCTTTAGTCAGCTTAATTTGTTTTTTTTTTTAACAGGACTAGGAATGACAGAAAATAAAGAAGGAACTGTGGTATTAAACAAAATATGTAATTTCTCTTTTAAACCATTTCAATTAAAAAATTGTTTAGATTTTTAAATATTAAGTTGACAATTAATCAAGATTAATCAACATTTTCCTAACCGCATCTGTGCTAAACGTAAAAAAGTTTTAGAAAGACTGGAAAGAAAGAGAAAAAAACATTACAAGTAAACCGCGTGATTTCTCAAAAGTTAAAGCTAGCATTTTGAACAGGAAATACCCCATCCTTGTTCTCTCACAAAATGAAGAGAAAATTTCTTTTTTTTATATAGATTTCGTTTACAATTAATTTTTACTGTCAATTACAATTAATTTTTTACTGTCAATTACAATTAGTTTTTTACTGTCAATTACAATTAATTTTTTACTGTCAATTACAATTAATTTTTTACTGTTAATTACAATTAATTTTTTACTGTCAATTACAATTAATTTTTTACTGTCAATTACAATTAATTTTTTACTGTCAATTACAATTAATTTTTTACTGTCAATTACAATTAATTTTTTACTGTCAATTACAATTAATTTTTTACTGTCAATTACAATTAATTTTGGGAAGAATATTTGGGTATAAATTTTTAAGTGTAAATTAAATTAAATTGCTACTTTTAGACTTTCTAAACAACTTTTTCTCATCTTTTTAGTTGTTAGTATTAAACTTGGACGATCTTGAATTTTTTTACCTTTTTGAGATTTTTTTACTTCTTTGAGAGGCTTAGAAATTTTTCTAAAGTATGTAGCCATCAAATAGTTTAACAAGTTTAGCAAATGAAATTAAAATGACTTGAGGCTTTTGTTATTTGATCATCAAGTCACCTCGTTCTCAATATCATCAGAATATTTATACAACGCAGAGGTTCACTTTTAAATACGCTTTAAATTCTTGATACATTTTGGTTTTTGTTTTCACTTTGGCTGATTTGCTTTTCCTGCTTGTTTTCTATGTAACCTTTCTCCTGCTTGTTTTCTATGTAATCTTTTCTCGTACGCAACCTTTTTGTTTGTAAACACCACTTTACAAGTTAAACTTGTTAGAATAATGGAAGACTCTCAATCTTAGCTCATGCTTATGGGATTGGAAACAACTGATGTGCAAATATTGCGAAGGTGTAACTATAAAAGGTAGTTGGAGTATATGGTTCACCTTCACCAGGAACAGCTGATTATAAAACAAGAAAAGATAATTCTTTTGCCTAGACGGTTTTTTCCGTTGTTGTACTGAAACACAATGATTCTATTATTGTATCTGGAGAAGAACTTAGTTTGCTGATAACAGAGATGCTGGTTGTGTGGTAGAAGACAAAATGTATAAGTACATTAACATTTATTATAATTTATAAATGAATTAAATTTTTTTCCTTGACAGCAATAATACATACGTTTATTTGACGATATAATTATAAAAATATATAAAAATAAATAATAACAAAGGCTTTTTTGATGAATTTTTATTTTGTAATCTATTTACTGATTTAGGTTGATTGTTCATGATCTTGGCATTAGAAATGATTTTAGTTTTTACAGTCCTAACTAATTCTTAGGCTTACTTACCATCCTTACTTATTCTTTGGTGATTTAGTCTTGTACAAGATATCTTATGCAAACGCTGATTTTTTTCTTTGTGAAGCTGAGAGATTTTAAAGTTTTTTGGTGAAATAATTGAAAATTTCTTGCAATCATAGGTGGTTACATGGATCAGAAAATCTTTATTGCATAGTAGACTTTTATGTTAAATCTATTTGCATAATAATGGATTGAAGTTTTAATATAACAAAAAGGTGATTTTCAAGAGACATTTTTTCACTAGGGTGTATCGAAAAACAACTTTTTTTGAATTTGAAATTGTAATAGAGCGGAAAAGTTGTTTTTTATTGAAATTGTAATAGAGCAGAAAAGTTGATTTTTATGGCTGATATTCACTGAAAAAAATATATTTAATGAGTTAAAAACAGTTTTGGTTGCAGATACTTGCAGATGTAGACTATGTAACTAAAACATTACATGATTTTATACAGTGACAACTGTCAATAAAACATTTTTTTTTTATATTACTATATATTATTGATTATACAAAAACCCTATATAAATAGGTTGCTTAGATATTGTTAGTAAATTAATCGCCAACTATATTTAACATTTAACTTATATAATATTAGATTATGAAATTAATGTATATATATATATATATATATATATATATATATATATATATATATATATTTAGAATAATTAATAATATAAGAATGAAGTACCATTATATATACAACTGCATTAGATCCAATAATATGTCTATACAAGATCCAACAATTTATGATCAATTAGTTTTCAAGTTAGACTTAGATGATTCTGAAATTATAAGAAACAAATTAATTGCATTCTTAAAGAACTTGAAGTCTCGTTGGAATGATGTTAACCCCAAAGCTGCAGCATTTGAGAAAAAATATGCAAACTGGTTGGATTCTGACTTTATACCTTTTGCATATGTTCCACCTGCTACTCCAACAATTGTTACCACTCCTATTGATAAGCCTACTTTAAATTTTGATGAGTCCTCTTTGAGATCTAAGTATAGAAAAGTTGCTGAAATGGATCAATACTCAGCTAACCAACTGTTATTTGCAACTAAAGTCAAATTTGGGAAAAATAATGATCCTAAAAAAGCCAAATTAGCAGAAAAATTGTTAGTGGATACTATATCCCCATCTTATATGTCTACTGATGAAGCTTTGGCCCTTATTTTAGATTGTAATTTGACAAAGGCATCATATCAACTGATGAAAAACAAAGCTGATGAAAAGGAATGCAATCTCTACCCAGCATATAATAATGTTACAGTGGCAAAAGATCAATGCTATCCTAAAAACATTAGCGTAACTGACTATTCTGCTAGTGTTCCACTTCAAGATCTACTGGATCACACTACAACAAGGCTTTTAGAGGCACAGATTGGTGTTTTAAATGCAAATGAGTGTAATAGAGTTACTCTAATATACAAAGCTGGTTTTGATGGCTCAAGTGGGCATAGTATTTATAAACAAATATGTAGTAATGATGAGTGTACTAGGAATCTGAAGAGTGAGGATTCTCTGTTTATTACATGCTTTGTGCCTTTAGAGCTCTCATCTATTGTCAATTATAAAAAGATTATTTTTTGGAGAAATTCTAAACCATCATCTACTTTGTACTGTAGGCCTTTGCGATTTAAATTTGTAGAGGAAACTGCGGATCTCCTTCGTAGTGAGGAATTGACATTAAAAAATGAGATTAAACAGCTTACTAAAACAAGCTATATCCTAAATAATGGTAAGTCTATTGATGTTGACCATAAAATTGAAATTACTATGATTCATGGCAAAGCCCATATTGCATTATCAGATGTAACTGACTTATCACAGTGCTGCTCTCTATGTGGTGTTAGTCCAAAAGAAATGAATGATATTAATAAGGTATATAGAAAATATTTTGTACACAAGTACACCCTAATGTGTATATATATATATATATATGCACACCTTTTTATATTTTATTAGTTTAAAATGCAGTTTTTTATTTATTACAGGTGTTACTGAAGTTGTACACTCAAAATGGGTTACAATATGGGATTTCAATTCTACATGCATGGATACGAACATTCGAATGCTTAATCCATATTGCTTACAAATTACTATTCAAGAAATGGTCATCAAGATTACCAGCTGACAAGCAACAAATTGAAATGCAAAAGAAAATAATTCAACTTGCTTTTCAAGAGAAGATGGGACTGATTGTTGATAGGCCTAAGGCTAGCGGCTCAGGAACATCTAATGATGGCAACACCTCCAGAAGAGCTTTTCAGAATGAACAATTGTTTTCTGAAATCACAGGACTTAATTTTGAACTTATAAAAATGTTCCATGTTGTTTTGATTTGTATTTCATTTGGTTTTGAGCTTGATACAGATTTATTCAGGGAACACTGTACACATACGTGGTTTTACGTGGAATGCTATCCATGGTACTATATGCCGCAGAGCATTCACAAAATGTTAATTCATGCTCCCAGTGTTGTTGATTATATGACATTACCAATTGGGCTCTTAAGTGAAGAAACTATAGAGGCCCGGAATAAAGATTTTAAAAAGTGAGCATTTTACACGCAAGTGTGACCGTATCAAATGTAATGAAGATTTATTTAAGTGATTATTTTGTTCTAGTGATCCAGTCATTTCTTCACCAAGAACAATAGTTAGTACTAAGAAGAAGGTTTTACCAGAAGGTGTCCTGCAAATGTTAATAAACAGTGTTTAGATGTTCTTACTATAGATTTTTAAATGCCAAATTTTGGTTTCTTGCTTTGATTGTTATTAAAATTCAAATTTATGCATTGCAAATTAAAATTGTCAGTATTCTATAATTAAGATAAATTAAAAAGTTCCCAGGTAAATTTATTTGGAACACCATAGTATTAAAAATCCTAATTTTTTAATAATTTGCAGTAAATAAGTCAAGAATTTGTATAAAATTGACTGTCACTATAAAAGGCTTGTTGCTATGCGTAATAAGGTATCCATAGCAACCAAACTTGATATCATAATATAAAATGCATACCTCGTATTAGTACTCTTACCAAATTTAGTATATATGACACAAGTAGGTTTATGCTACGCCAAAATAGGTATCCATAGCAACTAAATAAAAAAATAACACCTTCATAAGAGGCGCAGACCTTGCACTGGTGGTCGTGGCAAACTTAGTATGTATAGCACTCATAAAAAATCTATAACTACAAAAACTAGGTTGTTGCTATGCAAAAAAATAGGTATCCATAGCAACTAAATAAAAAATAACGCCTTCATAAAAAGCTCAAAGCTTACGTTAGTACTCATACCAAATTTAGTGAATGTAGCACTAATATTAAATTAGTTGTTAATTTTGTCTCAAAATTGGCCATTTTGAGACAAAATTAACAACTAATTTAATATTAGTGCTACATTCTGGCCCACTGTGCGCCCTGCAAAGAAACCGCTGATTTCACTAAAAAATCAGAAGAAAAGACTCCTGTTTGCTACATCTCATATTGACTGGAATGTGCAGAAATGGCGAACTGTCCTGTTCAGTGATGAATCGAAGTTCAACATCATTGGGAGCGATGGCTTTTGCCGTGTACGTCGACCGACCGGAAAACGCCTCGATTTATGTTACTGCCATTAGACCGTGAAGCATGGTGGAGGCAATGTAATGGTCTGGGGGTGTTTTTCTGCTAACGGTCTAGATCCAATACATCGAAACGATGGAATAATGGACCGTTTCATGTATAAAAATATTCTGAAAGATGTGATGTTACTTTATGCTGAATGGAATATGCCAATAAAATGGGTTTTTCAGCAAGACAACAATCCGAAACACACTGCAAAAGTAGTCAAGCAGTTGTTTCAAGACAACCACCTATTGGTGATGGATTGGCCGCCTCAATCTCCGGATCTCAACTCTATCGAGAACCTGTGGGAGATCGTCAACTGCAGAATTAATCGCAAATAATGAACTTTGTGATGAATAAAACTTGAAGAACTTTGTCTCTAAATAGTTAGATAGTTATTTCTCTAAATTAAAAAAATGCAGCACTTTTATATAAAGAAACTAAATTAGCATTATTTGGTTGCAAATGTTTTGTCCAATACTGTATATGGAAAGACTCGATATTCAAAATACTTTAAGATAAGAAGCAAGAAAAAACAGAGTAAACAGTCCCTTACTGTCCCATCAACACAGTCTTTAGCTATTACAGATATTGAATCTCAAGAAATATTATCAAGCCGCATTCAGAATGCAAGTTTTTATTCTATATCTCAAGATTCTGACTCTGATGACACTGTGATTTGGAATACTGACTCAGAATCAAATGCTGATTATTTAGACACAGCTAAAAGCCGCAAGCGAAAATGGAACGGAAAATATAAAACTGAACAAATGAGATCACCGTTACTATCCTTAGCACAAACCTGCGATAGAGTAGGTGTTTCAAGCAGAGGTGCTGCATTTATAGCGTGTGCTGTGCTGGAAGATATGAACATAATTTCAAAAGGAGACAAATTTAAAGTAATTGATAAAAACAAGATTCAAAGAGAACGAAAGAAAAACAGACTTAAAATGCAACATTTGATACAAAACAAGGAGAAAAATATACGAAAAACTGTAAAAGAAGAGCATGTAGTTTTAGTACAGGAACCAGATTCAAAGTATCTAGGGAATGTAGAGACTGCATCAGGGCATGGATACAGCATTAAGACAAGTATAAAAACATTTTAAACTCAAAACAACATTGATACATCTAAGTTAGTTGCCATGGGTTGTGACGGGACAGCTGTCAATACCGGATTTCTTAACGGTGTTATTGCTTTGTTCGAACTAGAACTAAAAAGACCTGTCTACTGGTTTATCTGTCAAATACATGCTAATGAACTGCCTCTACGGCATCTAATTTAAAGACTAGACGGACCTACATCAGTACCTAACAGATGGTCTAGACCAATCGGAAGAGAAATTAAATTGTGTAATACCTTGCCAATAGTCAACTACATTCCTGTCAGTGACACATTGCCAAAAATAGACAAAAAATCTCTTAGTTCTGACCAAAAATACTAACTTGATATTTGCAAAGCAATATCTACGGTTATTGTCCAAATGCTTTGGCTAACCGAAATGCTAGAAAACTTAACCATGCCAGGTGGGTGACCACTGCAGATTATTGAGGTATTATGTTTGATGTAGCGAACCGTCACACAGGCTGAGAGAAATAGTTTAGTTTGTTATTAAAGTTTACTGCCAAATGTGGTTCAATATAAGATGTAATCCCTCGTGCACGGAAGGTGCTAGACATTTATGGCTAACCATCAATTTATCCAGGTATTCCAGTAGTGAAATAAAAAGTATCATCGATCCAGTTATACAAAGGAATTGTTTTTTTGCGCATCCAGAAAACATGCTTCATGCTATGATATCGGATACTCGCCCAAATGTGAGGAAATTGGCATTACAACTGATAATGAAAGCAAGATCGATGAAAACAAACAAAGTCCGAAAGTTCTCTATACCAGAAATCAATTTTGAAGCAAAAGAATATGTAGATCTAATTGATTGGAAAAAATGTGAACTAAATGAACTGGAGAGATGCATCAAACTTTTAACCGAAGATCAAGTTTGCGGTTTAGCTAAAAGAGACGGCTTCATTCGTGCAAGACTTGCATCGCAAAAAGTAATGCCTTTATTCAACACAAAAAGACAGTTTGAGACAGATCCAAATGGATCAGATAGTTGAACTTCATTACAGCTAAACTTTAAACATTTTTCAAAAATATTTTCCACATAACTTTAATTGTACATTATGGACTGCAGAGCTTGTTTGCCAGAAACTCATTAAACAGTGTTTTTTCTTAAAAAGTCAGCCCTTTAGCGGCAACTGAAGACATTAAAATATTTTCTTAAAAATTGTAACCATTTCTAACCTGATCATTAGTGTAATGTTTAAACTCTAATACAACTCTAGGATATGCATAGAATTTGTTATTTTTATTTTATAAAAAAGGTCAGAAAACATGTTTTTGTAAGAAAAATAAAACCCTAGCGCGAACTGAAGACATAAAAAATATACAAAAAATCTTGGCACAATTACTTTTTATAGCATTATGCAACTTTTCCGCTCTATTACAATTTCAAATTCAAAAAAAGTTGTTTTTCAATACACCCTACTGTGAAACTTGAATTTTAAGTAAAAGAAAGAAAAAAACTTTTCTGGGTTGTTTCTTATTTTTTAAACTTCTTTCTTTGTTGTTTTTTAAAATTGCATTTCTTAAATTCTCCAGGTAATTATCTGTTTAAATCTTTTAGGATGCCCTTACAAAAAAATAAAAATAAAAAAAAAACCGATGAATAGATAAAGGTAAGGTAAGTGGCTATAAGCGACTGATCTTATGTTATGTTTACACGTTGTCCTATTATTAAAGTAGTTATGAAATATGAAGGGAAGGAGATCGTGTTTTGATCTTAGACAAATAAGCAATTAAAGAACTGGATTAATTCATAGAAACTAAGAGTTTTGGATATAAGATACAAAACTTCTAGTGTCATCTTGTATCTTATTTTAAAGTTTCAGTTTTTTGTATTTTAATCTGAAGCTGCAGTATTTTAGAAGACTGTTAGTTTTCTTAAAAAAGTTAGTATGTTGTGTTTTAAGTATTAATAATTTTTCATATCATGATTAATATACTTTTTAAATTTTTTGAAGAAAAGCTGCAGTATTTAATGACAAGACATGGTGAGACGAAAAAAAATCACAAACTCATTTATAAGAAATAAAAGAAAAGGTCATTTAATATCCGGTAAAGAATTAATCATTCGTAGTTGATGAAATCATATTTATATTATTATTATTATTATCATCATTATTATTATTATTATTATTATTATTATTATTATTATTATTATTATTTATATTATTATTATTATTATTATTATTTATATTATTATTATTATTATTATTATTATTATTTATATTATTATTATTATTATTATTATTATTATTATTATTATTATTATTATTATTATTATTATTATCATTATTTATATTATCATTATTATTATTATTATTTATATTGTTATTATTATTATTTATATTATTATTATTATTATTATTATTTTTATTATTATTATTATTATTATTATTATTATTATTATTATTATTAATATTATTATTATTATTATTATTATTATTATTATTATTATTATTATTATTATTATTATTATTATTATTATTATTATTATTATTATTAGTATTATTATTATTATTATTATTATTATTTTGTCAAACGGCGTTAATCCAAGCCAGGCGCTTAAAAGCACAATCTGCAATAATGAAAACTAAGCTTCTTTTTTCTGTTTTGTGTATTCAACAGTTCATTAGCACAATTTAGAAGGAAGGATGATTCATAGCATAGAAAAAGTCAGTTATTAAAAAACCTTTTTGTGAATCAAAGTAATTGCTGATGTTATTGTTGAAAAAGATGTTAAAACATCAAGAAGTTGCTTCCTTTCGTATTTTCAAGTTATGACCGTTGTGCGCGTGCGCTATGTTTCAAAACAAGAAAGTTATTAAGAAACATGACATTATATATAAAATATTAATCTCTGTATTTACTTGTGGTCATGGTGATATTTTACGAATGTCAAAAATGGAAGATAAGATAACCCTGATAAGTCTTGTAGTTCATCTCTCTTTTTTTATGAAATTAACAACTTGTATTAAAATATTAACAAACTTAATGGATATAATTATTAATGATTTAATCATTTTTTATTTACACTTAAGAACAAGAAAATCTCATTAAAAATTCGAGCTGCTTATGCTTTCTCACCAATTTTAGGTATTCCTATATATTCGGTATAAAATGTATTGGGTAAAACATATTTATTGCATGTAGCAAGTTGTATACAAATGTACTTAATTAAAAAATAAAACTACAACTTTTACTTACAAAATACAAGTTTAATAATCAGTACCTACCTTACTTTTTACCGATTCTTGTTATCAATTTATTCTAGTCTACTAGTAGGTTGCATAGAATATTGACACATGCTTAGTACAAAAAATAAAATAAATAAAGTGATTATATGGATGTTAGTGTTTTTTAGGAAAAATGAAAAATGTTCAGTAAGATAAAGATATTGGTAATTGGACCTAAGCAGGTAAAAGAATTTATTGTTTACCTTAAAAAATCAAAATACAAAAATCTTATTTCATATTTCATATATTAACTAAAGTAATTATACTTATTTTTAGAGTGGTAAAACATTTTTATCAAATTTTATTGCTGATGCTACTGAATCCACAACGGGAGAGTATAGATCAACTAAAGGTGTCAGGTATTATTGTTTTTGTTGTAACTTGTATTATGTTGAAATAGATGTGCTTTTAAGTTATTAGTAGGCTAATATTTCATTTTGGATTGATTCTAAATTGATTTTGAAATATAAGGATACTTGAAATCAAATAAATGTTGAAATTTAAACTTTCTTTTACTTACATTTTTATCAAATTTTTATATTGTAGTTGGTGTTTGTAATTTTTGAAAAATAATAATGCTTTTAAAATCATATAGAAAGTCAAATATGTTCTAAATGTCTTTCAAAAATTGAACCTATTGATTTGTTGGCAAATTTTCATAATGTTCATAGGCTAAACTGTGTATAATAAATACTAGTTTAGGTAGTTCAACAAAAAAATCAAACTCATTTTTTTTTGAAATGACATATATCATTGGAACAGCAGAATGAACGATTTCCAAAACTGCAATCCTTTTTTCTCTAACTAAATTTGCTAAAAAGTTATCAATTTTTAAAGGTTTAAATTTTTGAAAGAATTTTAAGCACAAAATTTTAAAAAAATTTTGTGCTTCAAATTCTTTCAAAAATTGTGACCACGAATGTAACAATTTGAGAGAAATATCAGTGTTACTTAATTATTTATATAGATATTGACCACAAATTTTCAGGGTTGCTTGCTGCATTAATATATTACAAAAAAAAGTAAAAAAAAACAGTGGCAGATTGACCCGGGGGCGTTTGGGCCACACACCCCCGGGGGGCGGTTTTTTTTTTTTTGTTTTTTTTGTTTTTGAGTTTTTAAACTTTAAATGTTAAAGTTAGAATGTACAATAAAAACAAAATAAAAAACATTTACCATTTCAATAATAGCTTTAAAAAAGTTATAAGGGATAGAAAATTCATAATTGGAAACTTCATTGTTTTTTCAATAGGTAAAAAAAGGGTTACATGAAGACTTTATATAATATATTATAATAAAAACCTCACCTAACTTTATTATAGCAATAAAAAAAAACAATGTACATGAAAATATTGTTTGTACAGATGAAAAAAAACTTATTTTAAAGAAATGGATTGCAATTACTAATGTAGAAAACCATAAAAAATTTAAGATATTGTATCTATTGGAAGCTAATGTCTCCCAAAGCAATGTCAGCAAGAAATTCACTTATTAAAAATATTTTTCTTTAATTGTTCAAATATTCAACATTGATTAAGTTGTTGTTCTTTTTTGATGAAAAGGAATGAATACTTCCCATAAAAATAACATCTTTCCCCTCTACATCCCAAATATGATTTATGCTTCTTTGTAGCAAACCAGGATCTCTGTTCAATATCTGCCTGATAATGTCTCTTGTTTCATCAGAAAAATAGGCAAATGTTTTTGGTTCCACATTTTTGTCTAAATCTAATTTTATTGCTCTTTCTATTTTTCTTCTCTCCCTTTTGTCCTGTTTTTGAGCAGTTTCTACTTGACGTAACTTGGCAGCAGCATCAATTTCAGACTTCCTCACAAGCAACAGCTTTCTGTTTGCTACTGCTTGTTTAATGGCAAAAGTAATGATATCTTTTTGTTTAGACAAATTCAACTGCATCAACCAATTAAAGGTCTTATTGATTTTGCATTTTACTTTACCATCTAGAAATCCAGTGGTAGCATTAGGAGCTCTCTTACTCAGTGCATCAAACATACCCAGAGCTCTTTCGCTATGCATATTATGCACTGGTGCTTCTAGTGTACTGTTAATTACATCTCTACTGGGGTTGGATAGGGCACCAGAGAGATATGGTGCTAGTTGCCTCTTTAAAACTATAATAAATCCTTTGGCAAGAGACTTAGCAATTTCTTTAAAATAATTATCAGACTCTGCAGTTCTAAGTAAAACAAGTACAGTATCTGTTTGTACCAGCTCACAACTAAAACCCACTTTAAAGGAGTCAACATAAGCATTGAAATCAGAAGCAGTTTTTTTTGTAGTGACTGACATGATTGCAAAGTTAAAAGTAATTGAAAATATGTTGACTGGCATATGATTATAGTTTATGATATGGACAAGTGTCAGGTGATTTACAATTCATTATGAAATGGGCAGTATATTACATATTTATTTAGTTTAATAGTTGATGAGGATACATATTTATTAAATTTTAATACTAGATGGGGAAAGATTAGAAACCAAGTGATTTTAAACAATAAATTTTATTGTTTAAAATCACTTGGTTTGACGAAACATTGTTTTTATTATAAAAACAATGTTTTATCACGCCCCGGTTTTGGCGAAAAATAAAACTTTTCAGAATATAGTAGCTTCACAGAGGTGTACTCTAAAATTGGCCGGCAATTAAATATTTTATAATATTATACATTTTTAGAAAGGTAATATAATAAGCTAGAAGTAGGTACAATAATATTTGAGTTTACTAATGTACAAAAAAAATTCAGCTGAATATTACAGTCAGCTGAATATTACAGTCAGCTGAATATTACAGTCAGCTGAATCTAAGTTGAAATAGTGACTAAAAGATCTTTCAACAGAGGCACTTCTTGGTGATAAGCTCAAAATTCCATTGGCAACTTTTGTCAGTTCTATGAAACTAGTTGATCGAAAGACATGAAAATCAAGATAGCTTTGTTATTAGATAATCAACAAAGGTTTATAAGAATCAATTTCCCAAAAGTAAGATATTTAGACCTTCTGGAATACAACCCAGCTAGCCTATACAGACGGGTCCCGTACGGTATTGAACCGGGGATCTGGTATGGTTTTTATCCGGCTTATGGCACCGGGAGTCAGACAGGAACCGTACGGTTTTCCCGGGTGTTAATGCCACATATCGACTGTTTTAGAATATACCTCCCCAGCTAGCCTATACAGACGGGTCCCGTACGGTATTGAACTGGGGATCTGGTATGGTTATTATCCGGGTTATAGCACCGGGAGTCAGACGGGAACCGTACGGTTTTCCCGGGTGTTAACGCTACATATTGACTGTATTAGAATTTACCTCATGCGTGAAGTTTGAAATTGCTATTTTGTTGTGTAAAAGTTTTTGCGATATTTTGTTAATATTATATTTCTTTTACGCTTTAAAGTTGTTTCTTTTTCAAATAGTGATATATACTTTTTTGCATATATTTTTCAAATATTTTGTTAAAGTTATCCGTTTTTAAATTACGATTGTCGGATAAGAACAATTTTTTCACTGTTTGATTATAGTAAAATCTTTTTGAAGATAATTTTTTACTAACAGTATTTTAGGTATTG